>NC_044910.1:14707726-15007726 GCF_001633185.2 Quercus lobata
GTTTGTTTGTACCATATATCATATACGTAAGCCCATATTCAACAATCAACATCCAAAAGTAGTAAACGAAATATTTCATTTATTGATATTCTTTCTTATTACTTAAAGAAAACTTCTAACTTGATAAAAATTATTATATAGTACAAGAAAAAAAAAAAAATGACTGACGTAAATCGAAAAGAATATACATACAAAAATTTAGTTATTATAAAAATTTTTACCAAACAATTAGTACTACAACGGTAAAATATTCTCTGAAAATATAACTCAGCTACTTGCTAAAAGTTCAAGGACTTTTTACAAACACCATGCATAGATTCAAAAAGAACATTACAAAAGATTGGCGAGTGATTTACATTTGGCTTTCAATGGTAAAACTTTTGGCATGGTGGTTCCATTACCTTCAACCGTGTCAACATTTTGTTATTGACCCTTCCCCACTCAAAGCACTAAATCAATAAAACCAAGGTTAGGTTTTCTGTATGTTGGACAAGGCCTGCCCTAGGATAGGCCCTCTTCCTCAATCCAAAAGGCATTAATAATTTATGTGGACCATCCTCACCAAACGTCTCAGGTTTAAAACTAGTAATATCATCCCACATTTTAGAATCTCTTTGTATGGTCCATGCGTTGACCAATAATATCGTGTTAAGTGGTATATCATATCCTCTAATGGTACAATCATAAGAAGACAAGTGAGCAACGGGGTACAATTGAAAGGTCCTTGAGATGATACATTGAAGGTAGTGTAATTTAGAGACATCTGGTTTGTCTATCAATTTCTCTTGTCCAATTTGATTTTTCAACTCTAATCTAGCCTTATTTAACACATCAAGATAATTAATTGAATTAATTAGACATTACCCATTCTAATGTCACTGCTGATATGTTAGCTCCCACAAGTATCTAAACTTGCCAATATGTGTTTAAAACCCTAAGAAGAATTAAAAGAAAATGGACAGATTTTATACTCTATGAAAAATGGAATTCATTCATTTTTTTTTAGAAGAATAGCATCTTATCCACACAAAAAAGAAGAAGATAGAGACTAGGGAGGTTTTCTAACAATTAGCTATAATTAAGGTTTAAGTGATAGTTTAGTAATAATTGCATCCTTTATGGCATGTCCTATATGTGTGGCATAAACCTCACTTCGTCCCTCCCCCATTATCTATCTAATAAAAGAAAAACCAAAACATAAATAATTAACTCAATTTTGTGTAATAGTTTAAGTAATAACTCTGTTGTAATAAAATCTTTTGTGGTCTCCTATATTTAGGTTTTGACCACAATACTTCCCCTATCTACCTATCAAAAACACTCAACTATGTGTAACAAGTAAATCTATATGTAATGTGTAAAAGAATGATATGATTTTTGGCTAATTTATGTTTAAAATATGATTCGTCATTTAAAATTCTATTTTATAAGGACAATACCTTTTTAATATAGCACAACTAAGGGGATGTTTGGTACCACAACTTAAACAATAGTTTTTAATTTTTAAAAAAATATTACACATATTTCCACACACTTTTTCACCCACACGTTTTTCCAAAAAATTACAAACAATGTTACTAGAACAACATTACCAAACAAGCCTTAAGTTTTTGTCAATCTCCCTAGGCTCATAGATAAGTCAACAACTTATAAATGATATTTCTTTGTTGCCAATGCTCTAGTTAGGAAAAAAGTATCTCCTATGTCCACTTCATAAGATAATTGTTGCTAGCTAGGTGGCTTTGCACATGCAAAATTGAGCGTGTAAGAATTCTCTTGGTTCCCTCCAAATTCATGATTCCCTAAATATAAACCCCAATTTCAAATGTATAAACTTGGAAAGGAAATTTGAAGTAACTCAAATTCTTTCTTATTTCTTAAACAACCTTCGAAATTGAAACGAATTATTATCAAGTGCAAGACAACAAAAAAGAAAAAGATACAAATATACATGAATACAACAATACTATAATGGACTACTACCAGTGTACTTATTATAATTGATAATTAATACTAAAACATTCTTTGAAAATATAATTAAGTTTTTTAAAACTTATGTTTAAACATTATCCACAAACTTAGAAAGAACCTTATTCATAACGGGGCGCACTTTAAAGTTGGCCTCCAATGCTATGGCTTTGGGCATAGTTGTCCCGTCACTTTCAACCATGTTAATCGCTTTCTCACCCAGCCTCTCCCACTCAAAACATTGAATCAATGATCCCAAAGTTAAACTCACAGTTCATTGTGCAAGGCCTGCCCCAGGACAAGATCTCCTCCCTAGTCCAAATAGCATTAACTTGTATGCGTCAGCCTTGTTAGTTTCAAACCTTTCAGGCTTAAAACTAGTTGCATCATCCCACACATTAGGGTCTCTATGAATGGCCCATGCATTAACCAATAAGATTGTGTTATGTGGTACATCATATCCTTGGATGGTACAATCATCTGAAGACATGTGAGGTAGGAGCAATGGGACTGTTGGATACAATCGAAGGGTCTCTAAGATAATACTTTGAAGATAGGATAATTTAGAGATGTCCGATTCATCGTTCAATTTGTCTTCTCCAATTTGGTTGTCTAATTCAACTGTAATCTTCTTCAATACATTTGGATGGTTGAGAAGATTGGCCATTGCCCATTCTAATGTCGCTGATGATGTGTCAGTCCCAGCAAGTATCAAAACCTGTCCAATATACATTAAAAAATGGATTTATTATTGGTAATATTAAAAATGGGTGATCCCTATATATTCCAAACTTGATTAAACCATCTCAAGTAACTCTCCCCATCTTTTCATCAATAGGGATCACCCATATTTTGATTTCCTTATATTATTACTTAGCTAGATTTATTTGTTTGTTTATTTTTATAGTTCTGATAGTATTTAGCTAACTTAACATTTTTTATTACATTTAAGATCATTTTATTAATATATTTTCTTTTAACAGTCCAAAATGCCATCGAGCATAGTTGGTCTTATAGAAGTCATATAAATTTTTTACATTAACCTAATATGTATTCTACGTTTACACAATATTTCTAATATGTTTCTTCTTTTCATCCACCTTATTCTTCTCCTATCATTCACATTTTATTTAATCTCTCCATATTTATAAATTATAATTTCACTAAAAAATATTTTGAGAAAAAAAGTAGAGAAAATATTATAAATTAAGGACCGTTGATAACATAAAAATATAACTTTGAGAAAATGCAAAGACCAATCAATTTGACATCAAAATATTTCTCTCAATTCGACTCAATTTAAACAAGCTTGCTTATTATATTATACTCATCAAACCTACAAAAACAAATAGATAGTTTTTTAAAAATAATTTGCTTCCCTTTCTCTTACTGATATCAAAACCCAAATATATAGACATAATTAACATCCACTTTCTTTATTTTTAAATTTTATTTCTCATATCAGATATTAATTAATAAAAAAGTAAAGAAAAGGAAATGAGGGGAGATTTTTTTTTTTTTTTTTAATATTAAAATTTAAGCACTTTGTAGTTAAGAAAGAATAATCATTAATAATATTGATCCAATATTTTTTTTCTTTATCCTTAATTAATTTCAGAGAGTGAGAGTAAACAAAAGAGGATAGCATGGAGGACCTCAAGATACCGTTGGTCCATGTACGAGTTTACCTCAACACGGTAGCAGCACTTGAAATTCAGGTATGTATTAATTAACCAAAATGTCTCTCTTTATTTATTTATTTTTTTTAAGGGAGCTATAGGTGTGGGGTTATTTTCATGTTTTGGAGTCTTTTTGAGCGAGTTTAATTTTGAATGAAAACTAGGTGCAATTCTTGGATTTCTAAAGTTCAAATTTTAACTAAATATATACAATATAAAAATAAAATTTAACCATATGTACTTCAAGAAAAGCTCAAGAGCTAGGATGGCCATGACCGTAGGTCTAAAAGAAGTTCGGTCTCTGGGGAGATTCAGTTTTTCATGAGTCCAACCAAATTGTGATTTTTTTTTTTTTTTGGGTGAGAAACAAACCAAATTGTGAAGTCTATATGAAAAAAGAGTCATAATTTATTTATATATTAAAAAAATGAATAAAATTACATATAGCGGAAATTTTGTCAAATTATACTAATTTTGTTTTGAAGAAAGTATTTTAAATTAGTCATTTTAAGGGTACATATTTTTTTTTCTACTGAATTATTTCAAGATTACTTAGAAAATTATAATGGTTCAAAAACTGTGAAACATGACTTACTAAAATTGTTTTGAACTTTAACGTTTTAGTTGAAGTTTGAACTCAAAAGATGTGTTTTGAAGTACAATCTTCCCCTTTATTTTATTTTATTTTATTTTTTATGTAGAATTGAAGACAATTGTTTGTATCATTTGCCCATTTTGCTATGTAGAATTGAAGTCAATTATTTGTATCGTTTGTTCAATACTTAATAAACATCCCCTTTGTTTTCATTATGAGCTTTTGTCTTGACATGTTCTTCTTTGCTATGTACTATTGGCCTCTATGAAATACTCTCATTTCATGTTGTTATTCTTAGTGTATATTCAAATTTGGGTGGTACTTCGTTGATTTAAAAATAAGAACTTTTATATTATATACTATTAGTATTTAATTGATAATATTATTATGAAATAGAATTTATGAAGAATTTATGTGCTTGCAAATTTAAAAATATGCTAAATATTTTGGGTCATATTATTTTAGTGGGTTGAAGTAAATAGTTAACAATATATTTATTAAATGAGTTGAAATGAGTAGTGTCTATGTGAACCCAACATGAACTAATTATTAAACATATTAAGTGGGTAGTATCATACTATCATATCAACCTACTTAATAAACAAGTCGTGATAGGATTAAGGGTTTTAACATGATTATTAAACTAGTGTATACCTCGTGCAGTGCACAAGATATTATATTCATTATTAATATATATAATTAATTAATTTCTAGATATAATATCTAAATATCATAATAAAATTCCATTTGTAAGATATTATTATTTACATTGAGTATTCAAACGTACCACTATTATACTCTAATCATGTAAACATGACAACATAAAAAATTAAACAAAGCTACCTAATGTTAAAAAGCTTTAGGGTCTGTATAGTTGGAGGAGTGGAAAAATGGGAGGATAGAAAATGAGGAATGAATAGAAAAATGTTCTCTCCTTTGTGTTTGGTTGGGAGGATAGAAAACTCATTTGTTTGGTGGGAAATGAATTTGGTATAAATTTATAATTATATCCCTATTAAATAAAACAAAAGTAACACATTTTTTTATTTGAAAATTGTGTATGGACACGATTTTTTTTTTTTTTTAATTTTAAAAAAGAGAACAACACAATTATTATTTTTATTTTTTTTTAAAGAACAAGCCAAAAGAAGATGAAAAAAAAAATGAATGAAAATTATAAGAAAAGAAAAAAAAAAAAAAACAAAAAAGATTAAAAAAAAGAATAAAGAAAGAAAAAACTGAGTTATCAATTTTTTCATCACAAGAAAAAACTTTAAGACATCTTGTTGTCATCATAATTTTTTCAAAATTGTTGAGCTATCAATTCTTTACAAGTCAAAACAAAATATTACAAAATTATAAATGTATTATGAAAATGTTGTGCCATTTGGTTGTGTTTCTATAATTTTTTTTTTTTTTTTTTGGTTTAGTCAACATCGTTGAGTCAAAATTCACTGTTTCACATACAATTTTCTTTGATTGACTTTTTGTATTTTTTTTTTCTTTACGCACAATTTTAAGTAAAAATACATAGTTTTACAAAAAAATAAAAAAATAAAAAAATAAAAAGAAGAAAGAAAAAACTTATGATAAAAACACTTTTCATCCTTTATGTTTAGGGTAGTTAACAATTCCTCCTTTAATTTTGAAATCAAGCAAATTTTCCCTTAATATTTTGGAAAAGAGCAAATATATCATATTGTGATTCTCTCAGTTAAACCCTAATGAAAGCTTATGATTTTTAAAATATTTTATTGTATAATGTCTAAAATACTCCTACTAAATTTTAACATTCCAAAAGTTTTCTTCACGTATTTTGAGTTTTAGATATGGTAGTTGTAAGGACACAATTCTCTGGCGGCCCAATAAGGATGTTGGGCTTGCGCATGAAAGATCCCTCACAATATGATTTGTAGAGAGTGGGCTTGAAAAGCTAGCCGCTGGTCACGGGGCGGTGCCCGATTTTGGTTTTAGAGGAATTCATGTAGAAAAAAGGAGTTGGGCTTGAACATTTAAGCCCTAAGACGTCGCACCCTATGGGATGGGACTCCTCGGAGTTGATCCGAGGACCATTGAGGCCTTACCTCGCTTATCCAACGACGGACTTTCTTCAGTGAAGTCCGGTGTTGTTGAGATGTTCTCCCCCATGTGATCTTTCTTTTTCGGAGGTGGGATGGGATCCTCCCCTTAGATTTACTTACTTTCTTCTTTTATACTCGTCCGTGTTGATTGTCCTTCGTCCACGTGTAGGGTCAATCTATACAAGACTGATATTTGTCCCATCAGTCTAATCCCAGAATTGTTGGGTATGGTTGATAAGGCTGCAGAGTACGGCTCTGTCATGTGTTAGGTCTTATCTGGAAGGGTAGTAAGGATAACTTCCCCAAGATATTTTGGATCTCCTTACAAATTTGTCCCTATACCAGTTTTACCCCTTTATTCCGGTGGGATTCAGGATCTGCCGAGGACTGAACCGTCCTCGGCTGCCTCCCAAAAATTGTTTTGTGCTCTGTATTGTAGAGCTTGGGCCACAGCTCTCCTCGGATTGGGCCTTCGGATTTTCCAGGAGCAATTGGGCTTGGCCCTTAAATTATTGGGCCCCACAATAGCCCCTCAAAACCCTTCTATCCGACTTCCGGGTTGGAAAGGAGAGTTTTGGCAAACCCGGGCCCTTAATATGGCTTGTTTAGTTCAACCCCGCATTTATGTGAGCGGTTTTCCACCTATCCAGGAAGTTAGCCGGTTTTCAAGAGATTCCGTTTAATCTGCTCGTGATCTACTCCTGCCGCTTGGCTGTCCCAGACGCGCCCTTAATGAATCCTTTTTACGAGGTTCATTTATGTCTGGCGGCTCATCTGATAAGGTAGGGAAATGGAACGGACGCCTCTTTTTTCTTCAGATTCCTTTGGGAAACTTGAATGCATTTAATACCCTCCGTTTTGCCCTTCCTATAAGAAGGCAAGCAGGAGGCCATCACTTTTGTGCAGACTCCTCTCCTTCCTTCTGAGATCTGAAACCCGTAGCCTCCTTTAGCGCCTACTTAGCCCGTTTGTTATACACCATATCAGTACACGCCTACCATAACGAACGATGAAGGAACCATGCCCCTCCTCAAAACACCATGTTCCGATAAAGCTTGAAATGGCTCGATCGGGGCAAGGGTGGCGCAGACTCAAGATCTGTCCCGCCTCTCTTTCAGCCAAAATCCGAAGCAGGGGCTCGTCATGTCGAATTCTCGGCGTGACTGAGTCGAGAACACCCAATATCAGCACCACTCGGCTCTTCACGAGCGTACCTAACATGGCACCAGTGTGTTAGGAGTCAGGGCTGAGGCAGGGGCGAAGTGCTTCTGCTTCACCCTCTCTTTGCTCACTGGTGCCCTCCTCCGTCTTCCTCTTATAGTCTTCCCAGCACCAGTTCCGCCCTGGTGCTGTCCTTCTCCCTCTTTTGCTCCTCTCTTTGTCCTTTCATTTCTCCCCCTCTTCTTCTCCTCCTTCTCCTACTCATGTCCTCCATCTTCTTCATTGATTTCTTCCTTACTATTTCCTTCTTCTTCGTTCTTTTTTTTTTTTTTTGAAGTGAGTTCTTCTCTTGGTATGAGCAACAGTGAGACAGAGATTGGAGAGACTTTGAAGACAAGTTTAAAAGGCGCTTGACCGTTTGCTTATCTGTACTGTGGATGTTAGTGCTGCTTCGGCAGCCCCTCTTTGTATAGGCTTGTTGAAGCCCCTTTTTGTACATTGTAATGATTTTTCATATTAATAAAAGTTGTTTCTATTTCATTTTGCATGTTTTGTCTCTGTTTTATAAATTTGTAAGCGCCGCTCGGCACAATAATATAGCATCTAAATCAATGACGACTAAGACCAAAATACTTAATAATAAAAAGATGTTGCCATAACTTTAATGGAAGTGCTTGGCATAATAAGGCAGACCAATAAAAAGTAATACTTACCCCCTTGGCTTGGGTCCGAGGACCATACAAGGCCTCGGTTCTGTCCAAAACTTGTAATAATAATTTTTTGTACTTGGTTTCCCCATAGGTTTGAGTCCGAGGACCATACAAGGCCTTGGTTCTGTCCAAAACTTGTAATAATAATAATTTTTTGTACTTGGTTTCCCCATAGGCTTGAGTTCGAGGACCATACAAGGCCTTGGTTCTGTCCAAAACTTGTAATAATAATAATTTGTACTTGGTTTCCCCATAGGCTTGAGTCCGAGGACCATACAAGGCCTTGGTTCTGTCCAAAACTTGTAATAATAATAATTTTTTGTACTTGGTTTCCCCATAGGCTTGAGTCCGAGGACCATACAAGGCCTTGGTTCTGTCCAAAACTTGTAATAATAATAATTTGTACTTGGTTTCCCCATAGGCTTGAGTCCGAGGACCATACAAGGCCTTGGTTCTGTCCAAAACTTGTAATAATAATAATTTTTTGTACTTGGTTTCCCCATAGGCTTAAGTCCGAGGACCATACAAGGCCTTGGTTCTGTCCAAAACTTGTAATAATAATAATTTTTTGTACTTGGTTTCCCCATAGGCTTGAGTCTGAGGACCATACAAGGCCTTGGTTCTGTCCAAAACTTTATGCCCTCCCTTTTTCTTTTTGCACCTGTCTTTCCTCAGGTGTCTCATAAGTTGCCGAGTAGGAAGTTGTCCTCGGTAACGGTTATTCCTTGGTGTGGGCCATAGTCCGTGGGCTTCCATGCAAAACGGGCCTGGGCCGCGAATTTATTAGGCCCACAGATTTAGAGGCATTTCCGTAGTCTTTGGTCACGCGATACTTTTTGGCGTCCCAGTATTCGAGGTGCGCCTTTACGAGGCTCCTTTAATCTCAGGGTTGCAGACGGCATTGGAAATCGAGCCGGAGACATTTTGCCCGTAGCGTTCCTTGGGACGCTGCGTGAATTAAATGCCATCACCTCATCTTTTAAATAAATAGGAGAGAAAGTTGCTTTACCTTCGCACGAATTCTTTAGTCTCCTCTCTTAGTACATCATGTTTGAGGCGAGGATTGGGGCAAATGAGCTCTCTCCGCCACGAAAGCGCCGTGTCTTCCTGAGACTCCAGATAGTGAGGTACGGGCCAAGGAGGCGTAGACTCAAGAGAATATTTCAGTTCGAGAGAGGGGAAAGGATGTTTCTCCCTCTTTTAGTCAAAATCCGAAGCAGGTTCTGGTCATGCCAGATTTTTGGTATGCCCGAAGAAGGAATTTCCGCCATCAGCGCCGTCTGCCTTGTAGCAGGCAAATTTCTGCGGGGGCTTCCCAACTTCCGGCTCCCTGCATCTTTTCTGTAGATGGTGTTAGCCTGAGGTCAGGTTCTTTGGCTGCCTGAGTTATGGGCATGTAGAAGCGTCGAGGAATAGTTTCCTTAGACGACATCTTGGAACAGTAGCCAACCTCTCCTCTGAGATATCTCCTCGGCATCATCTTCACTCTTTTGTACTTTTCTTTTGCTTACGCAGTTAACTCTAATGTAAGCTGGTTTCAGCTTTTATTGTACACTGTATTGTTCTTTTGTCTTAATAAAAGATGTGTTTATTTCTTTATACATACCTTTTTTTACAATAACCACTTTGGGTCTGAATATTAAGTCTAAGCCTGCCTTTAACAATATTCTGGGCGGAAGAACACTTTAATACAAACCCTTATTAGTTTAAACTCGCAAATATTATCAAGTATAATAATGGTAATCCTCAATAGATTGAATTCATGGAACTAACCGAGATAGCTGCTGAGCGCTGCGTGATGCACGCTAGACGAATATCCGAGAGAGCAGCCGAGCAGCGATGGACTTGGATCGTGCCCTTGGGGTAACATACTGTGCCGTATCGTATCAGCCCCTTTGGCATTGGGGATCTGAGGGTAGACCGGGGAACCCGTGCAGTTAAAGGATTGACCCAACTGTTAACGAGAAGTTCTCTTCGGATGGATTTTGAGGTTTATATGCCATAGTAGTTTCTTTTTTTTTTTTTTTAGTTGGTTTCCCCATAGGCTTGAGTCCGTGGACCATGCAAGGCCTTGGTTCTGTCCAAAACTTGTGATCTTTTTATGTACTTGGTTTCCCCATAGGCTTGAGTCCGAGGACCATGCAAGGCCTTGGTTCTGTCCAAAACTTATGATCTTTTATGTACTTGGTTTCCCCATAGGCTTGAGTCCGTGGACCATGCAAGGCCTTGGTTCTGTCCAAAACTTATGATCTTTTATGTACTTGGTTTCCCCATAGGCTTGAGTCCGTGGACCATGCAAGGCCTTGGTTCTGTCCAAAACTTATGATCTTTTATGTACTTGGTTTCCCCATAGGCTTGAGTCCGTGGACCATGCAAGGCCTTGGTTCTGTCCAAAACTTATGATCTTTTATGTACTTGGTTTCCCCATAGGCTTGAGTCCGTGGACCATGCAAGGCCTTGGTTCTGTCCAAAACTTATGATCTTTTATGTACTTGGTTTCCCCATAGGCTTGAGTCCGAGGACCATGCAAGGCCTTGGTTCTGTCCAAAACTTATGATCTTTTATGTACTTGGTTTCCTCATAGGCTTGAGTCCGTGGACCATCTTGGTTCTGTCCAAAACTTATGAGATTTTCTTTTTTGTACTTGGTTTCCCCATAGGATTGAGTCCGAGGGCCTTGGTTCTGTCCAAAACTTATGATCTTTTTTGTACTTGGTTTCCCCATAGGCTTGAGTCCGAGGACCATGCAAGGCCTTGGTTCTGTCCAAAACTTATGATCTTTTATGTACTTGGTTTCCCCATAGGCTTGAGTCCGTGGACCATGCAAGGCCTTGGTTCTGTCCAAAACTTATGATCTTTTATGTACTTGGTTTCCCCATAGGTTTGAGTCCGAGGACCATGCAAGGCCTTGGTTCTGTCCAAAACTTATGATCTTTTATGTACTTGGTTTCCCCATAGGCTTGAGTCCGAGGACCATGCAAGGCCTTGGTTCTGTCCAAAACTTGTGATCTTTTTATGTACTTGGTTTCCCCATAGGCTTGAGTCCGAGGACCATACAAGGCCTTGGTTCTGTCCAAAACTTATGAGATTTTCTTTTTTGTACTTGGTTTCCCCATAGGCTTGAGTCCGAGGACCATGCAAGGCCTTGGTTCTGTCCAAAACTTATGAGATTTTCTTTTTTGTACTTGGTTTCCCCATAGGCTTAAGTCCGAGGACCATGCAAGGCCTTGGTTCTGTCCAAAACTTATGAGATTTTCTTTTTTGTACTTGGTTTCCCCATAGGCTTGAGTCCGAGGACCATGCAAGGCCTTGGTTCTGTCCAAAACTTATGAGATTTTCTTTTTTGTTTACTTGATTTATTTTTTCGACTATAAGCCCCTACACCAGGGCGGGGAAAGTTGGCTCGAGGCTGGAAGCCCCTAGAGATGCCCGCGCCCTTAGTACTGCGAGGCGTAGCCCCTAGCAGAAGTTTTCGTCGGAGCGACAACTATATGTCGCCGGAGACGGAGGAGATCCCAGAAATTTCCGCTTGCCAATGAGTTGATTCCACCGCCACCTGCGCCAACACGCAAGCTTTCCCACAGACGGCGCCAATTGTAAGGACACAATTCTCTGGCGGCCCAATAAGGATGTTGGGCTTGCGCATGAAAGATCCCTCACAATATGATTTGTAGAGAGTGGGCTTGAAAAGCTAGCCGCTGGTCACGGGGCGGTGCCCGATCTTGGTTTTAGAGGAATTCATGTAGAAAAAAGGAGTTGGGCTTGAACATTTAAGCCCTAAGACGTCGCACCCTATGGGATGGGACTCCTCGGAGTTGATCCGAGGACCATTAAGGCCTTACCTCGTTTATCCAACGACGGACTTTCTTCAGTGAAGTCCGGTGTTGTTGAGATGTTCTCCCCCATGTGATCTTTCTTTTTCGGAGGTGGGATGGGATCCTCCCCTTAGATTTACTTACTTTCTTCTTTTATACTCGTCCGTGTTGATTGTCCTTCGTCCACGTGTAGGGTCAATCTATACAAGACTGATATTTGTTCCATCAGTCTAATCCCAGAATTGTTGGGTATGGTTGATAAGGCTGCAGAGTACGGCTCTGTCATGTGTTGGGTCTTATCTGGAAGGGTAGTAAGGATAACTTCCCCAAGATATTTTGGATCTCCTTACAAATTCGTCCCTATACCAGTTTTACCCCTTTATTCCAGCGGGATTCAGGATCTGCCGAGAACTGAACCGTCCTCAGCTGCCTCCCAAAAATTGTTTTGTGCTCTGTATTGTAGAGCTTGAGCCACAGCTCTCCTCGGATTGGGCCTTCGGATTTTCCAGGAGCAATTGGGCTTGACCCTTAAATTATTGGGCCCCACAGTAGTAATGCTTGGAAAGTTGGAATGATAATATAAGGTGTTTTGTTTGTTATCTAAAGAACATTAATTTTCTAGGTTTAAATTTTTGAGACTTATATATTATCTAATGGAAGATTCGATGACACATGCATTTTGTTATCTTTTTTTTTTTTTTTTTTTTTCTTAGCAAAACTCAATTGCTTATTGTTGAAAGATGATAATATTTTTTATCATTCTTAGAAGTTTTTATTGAGTTGATATATTACCTTTAGCAAATAGGTACTAAAAAACTATCATAGTAAAATAGATATTTATATATTAAATAGCTACCCTAACTTTGTGTCTAATCAAAATTCTTATATGAATAAGATTAACTATTTATGACATAATTATCAAAATTCTTAAAATTAGTGTCTCTTTTGATTAATGTAAATCTCTATGTACTTTAAAAAATCAAATGATTTATATCTTTGTTTTGTGATATAAATAAAATTTAGAATTGACTTTAATCACTACTCTTATTGCACGACAAGCACATACAAGCCCTAACTAGTATCCCATAAAAAATCAATCAAATGACATCATTTCCCAAATTTTTTTATTTGAATACTGTGGGTACACGACTCACACTAAGCAGTTATTGTCCGCTTTGGGGAGCCAGTCCCTCACGGTTTTGTCACGAAGGGGTGGGAGCCGAGGAGTATTGCCATGAAGTGATTTACACCTAGGCTCACCCAAGTCCCACATCGCCTAAGTAACCCTCCCACTCATGGTTTATAAGCTTCTGGAGCAACCATGAGTGTACCACTACTCCGCATGATCATGCGTAGTAGTGGTACACTCATGGTTGCTCCAGAAGCTTATAAACCATGAGTGGGAGGGTTACTTAGGCGATGTGGGACTTGGGTGAGCCTAGGTGTAAATCACTTCATGGCAATACTCCTCGGCTCCCACCCCTTCGTGACAAAACCGTGAGGGACTGGCTCCCCAAAGCGGACAATAACTGCTTAGTGTGAGTCGTGTACCCACAAATACTTTATTAAATTAACAACTGTAAACCATAATGTCACATAAAATAGTAGGAAAGCAAATATGCTAATCTTCCAAAACCTTTCTTATTCCTTATGCCTATAAACTATAAAGTTAATACAAATTATTATATAGGGAAAGCTAAAAAGAGAAAAAAGTTATAAATGTAGGAATACAATAATACAATATAAATACTAGCTAGCAATATACTTGTTACAATAACGTTTACTAAGTAACTAATATTAAAGTAATCTCTGCAAATATAGCTAGGCTGTTCTTGCAAACCTCAAGAACATTGTTCAAAACTCATCCTCAGACATAGAAAGAACCTTAGCTATAATCGGGCGTGCTCTGCACATGGCTTCTAATGCAACAGCTTTGGGCATGGTGAGTCCATTACCTTCAACCATGTCAACTTCTTCTTTACTAATCCTTTCCCACTCAAAGCATTGAATTAATGACCCCAATGTTAGACCCATTGTACATTGGGCAAGGCCTGCCCCGGGACAAGCCCTCCTTCCCAGTCCAAATGGCATTAACTTGTTTGCATTACTCTCTCCACTTTCAAATCTCTCAGGCTTAAAACTAGTTGCATCATCCCATATATTAGGGTCTCTATGTATGGCCCATGCATTTACCAATAACATTGTCTCACGTGGAATATCATGTCCTCCAATGGTACAATCTTCAGAGGACATGTGGGGTAAAAGCAATGGGCCTGCAGGATACAATCTAAGAGTCTCCAAGATTATATTTTGTAGATAGTGCAATTTAGAGATATCTAGTTCATTGATTAATTTTTCTTGTCCAATTTGATTATCCAACTCAGCTCTAGCCTTCTTCAACACTTGAGAATGATTGAGCAAATTGGACATTGCCCACTCTAATGTCACTGCCGATGTGTCAGTCCCAGCAACTAACAAGACCTGCTTATTTTACATTCAATAAGTACTTAAAATCACAACAAGAATTTAAAAGTAGGGAAAAATTGCAAATTACACTCCTAAAATTTGGGTGTATTTAGATTTTACACTTTGAAATTTCAAAATTTGGATTTTACCTTCTAAAATTTGGGAGCGTTTGGATTTTACATCCTAACGTTTCAAAATTTGGATTTTACCCTTTAAATTTTAGGGGTGTTTGGATTTTACTCCTTAAAGTTTGCAGGTGTTTGGATTTTATACCCTAAAATTTTAGAATTTAGGATGTAAAATTCAAACACCTCTAAACTTTAGGGTGTAAAATCCAAAATTTGAAACATCAGGGTGTAAAATCCAAATACTCTTCAACTTTAGGATATAAATTCTAAATTCTGAAACTTCGAGATGTAAAATCACACCAAAAATTTTATTGATAGCTAATATTTATTATAGAGATTCATAAAATCACGCTAAGAATTTTAAAGTAAAAATGGATTGATAGCTAATATTTATTTTTACAAATTGATTACTGGTATTTTGACAAAGGATATCCTAATAAAATATCACTGAATCAAAAGGTTGAGATATTGTTGGGGTTCTTTCTAAATTTCTACATCACTATCGAGTCATCAACACAATCAAGTAGGCTCCAATGCAATAGATAGTCATGCTAGATAGCACAAGTAGGGTAATAGGTATTGGCCTGGTGTTTCGTCTGGTGCGTGTGGAAGAGCACTGGACAAGAGACTTACCCCGACTTTAGCTTACCTCTAGATGGTAAAAATCAAAATTTACATTTGTGAAAAAGAACAATAAAAAATAAAATAATTAATATGATATGATTAAAGATTAATGAGTAACACAAAATTTTATTTTGTAAATGACTTATAACTCCCTATACTGTTATATATAAAATTAGAGTC
Source organism: Quercus lobata (assembly GCF_001633185.2). Lineage (NCBI taxonomy): Eukaryota > Viridiplantae > Streptophyta > Magnoliopsida > Fagales > Fagaceae > Quercus > Quercus lobata. Next base: position 14,723,133 of record NC_044910.1, read on the forward strand.
TCAAGTCTCAACCTTGCAAAAATACAGAAATTGTGAGAAGAATATAATTACATAAACAACTTCCTACTTAGAAATCAAGACTACATGGTTGACTTGCAGTTGACTTCAAATTCATGTTAATAAATTTGTTATAAACGTTTTATTCTAACTTGTCAAATAAACAACTGGGTCAGATTTGGTTATTTGATTACCGAATTTCCAATATATATTTTCATCGTCTTTAACAATCTTGAGTATTGATGTTATCAGCTTTTTAATTAGCATCTAGTTCCAAGTTCCAACCAAAAGAAGAAGAAGAAGAAGAAGTAAAGAGAAATGACCTACACATACCAGTATAAGCCCTTTGATAATTTGATCCGTGTAGTATTCAGGCTGTGATTTTTGCAAAGAAAGCAGATGATCAATCATAGTATTCCCCTTCTCTTCCTTACTCCTCTTCTCATCAATAAGACCTTGCAAGAATGCATCTGTCTTGTTGGCCAGTTTCATCAATCTTTTCTCCAAACCCCCATGATCAATCCACCGCAACAAGGGCACAAACTCTTGTGGATTTGAGGCCCCTCCTAACCCTGCTAGCTCTTTCATTATCCCCCTGAATTTCCTTGCTTCTTCTTCGTCTTTCACGTCCTCCCCGTAGTATCTCTTTCCTGCCACCATTCTCATTATGATGTTAAATGTCATCTCTGAGAACATTGATTTCAATTCTACCTTAGCAAAACCTTGGCACGAGTTTCGTGACAACTTGTGTAGCAAGTGCTTTACTTCATCTCTTCGGATTCCTAGAAACATGTTAAGACGATTTGTTGAGAAGATTTCTAAGGCACTGATGCGGCGAAGGTTGCGCCAATGGTCTCCATAAGAAGCTGCTGCCACGGTGGTGTGGTTGTAGCCAATGTGCTTGGTGGCTAGGAAGCGAGGACGGTTGGCTAAAATGATGTCGTTCTTGGTAAAGCATTCTTCAACTGCAGATGGGGATGATACAATGACCACGAATTGGGACCCAAATTTTAGAGAGAAGATGTTACCATATTTTTGTTAAAAGCGGTGGAATGTACGATGGAATGGTTTCTTAATGAGATGGAGATGGCCTAGAATTGGTAGAGAAGGTGGGCTTGGTGGGAGATGTTTGTGTTTTGTTCTTGTTTGGAGCAAGAACTTGAAAGCTACTGCAAGGAGGAGAAGAAGAGAGAGGGATGAGTATAGCAACATATCTTCTATGTTTGTTTGTTGTTTTTGATATGATGCTTTGTGACAATTTGTCGGAAGATTATATGGATAAATGGGGCTGCAATTTGGCAAGAATTTGACTTAAGCTTAACTACTCCTTACTACTAAGTCCTGGTCCTATATATATATATATATATTTTATCCTCTCTCACTTTCCGTTGATACTCAGTGGACTGGCTTTTACAAGCGCACACCTTTTTTGACCAAGTTCTTTTCTTTTATAGTATAGTAACAAGTATGAGTTTTTTTTAGTACCATATAAAAAAAATCTCAATTTTTACCAAAATTATTTTATATTATAGATTGTAATTGGGTGTTTGTCATTTTCATTAGATTCACCACTGGTATTAAAATGGTGATTTTTTTTATATGCTTTTAGAATATTCGGTAGTAAGTTTAGTAATATAAAAAATTCCCATAAAAAATAATACAAAAAATAAAAAATTTCACTACTTTATTTTACCATTATGATTGAAATGAGATATTATAATTGATGTATAATAAAAATTGTATTAGTGGAATGACAATGTAAAAGTAATATTACAATAATTACATATTATTCTATTAATTAATTAATAATTGTGAGTTTCTAGTACAGGTTTTTTTTTTTTTTTTGTTACATAGTACAGTTTTTAGTATATAAGAGATAAGCCTTTTCACTATTGATTAGTCAATTGAATTAATTGGAATTTAAATATAAAAAAGATACCACTTACCTCAGATTAGGATGCTTTTGTAAATGATGCTTTTGATTTTTTCATAAGAATTAGTAAATGTTTTTGGTCTGTCTGTCTTTGTTTAATGAAATGATGTTTTCTAAGAAAAGTAGTTGGTGTGGGGACCGTGTACACAGCCTATACATTGTCGAATACAATTTACGTGGCCCAATTAATTGAAAGCAAAGAACGGAGGAAATTGTGAAAAGTCAAGTCCAAGAAGGACATTTAAACTACTTCTTTGGAAGATAGCGCGGCTGCAGATAATCCCACCTAAATGTGACCCGCAAAAAAGGGATGGAAACTTTAGTTCATCTTAAAAAAAAAAAAAAAAAAATGTCCCTTTCACCTTGTGTAATTAGTAGAAACTTATTCAGCGACAAAATAAATAAATAAATTAGTGGAAAGTAGAAACTAACTTGCAAGTACCAATAGAGGAAGAAAGAAAATTTATATTGTTCACAACTATTTGTTATAATATGATATAGATGACAAAAATTCAAGGGTGGCAAAAATTTGCGGCGGTATTCGCCTTTGGTTCGGGGGTTCAAATGAACCCCTGAGCTAGCAAATATATATATTGCAAATAAAATTGCAATTAATTAAAATTTTTGATCAAATCTATGAGTGCAGTGACTAAATTTAAATGTTTTTTAATTAATTTGTTATTTGTAAGTAGGGTTTGGGGCATGGGCTAGTCAGTCAATCAATCAGTAGTTAGAAAATGTTGACACTGAAAGACAATTAAACAATTAGACAAGGGGGGATTCTAAATAAATAAAAAATAAAAAAATTAGACAAGAGGTGGGAGAAGTTCAGGGTTGGCCCATTTTTACTTGGCCCATGGGCACAATAGGCTGGGCATAATAAACTATTAACTAGTTAACAGCCGGGTTGGGCTGGGTTGAAAGAGAAAACCTCAGCCCATGACCCTGCCCATGGGCAATGCCCATTTTGTCTTTAGCAAGTTGGGCTACTAGGTTGAGTCTAATAGGCTACCCATGGGCTTGTTTTAGCATATTATTTTATTATTTTTTATAAGGAAAGAATCAATTTTTTATAAGGGAATAATCAATCTATTTTTTTAAAGGAAAGAATTAAAGAATTAAATAATTAATTACAAATTTTTTTACAGTCAAATCTATTTAATTTTTTGTTTTGTTGATAGAAACCTATTTTATTTTTTTATTTATTAAGGCTTTAAATAGTTTTTTTATTTTTATCTTTAATAAAAAAAAAAAAGTCAAATGGTTAATTCTAATTTGCTAGACTACTAGAAAAATATATGTAGGGTCCTTGGGCCCAGAAGTTCATTATTTATTCATATATTGGGCCTATGGCCCAAGTTGAGAACGAAGATCTGCTTGAGTAGGAGATGTCTTCGTCAGAGGAGATTGTGCTGATGAATAAAAGGTGGGGTTTGGTCCTAAAGGCTCCGAAAAGTGTGCTGAGGATGAAAACTTCCTCGGCCGAACTTGGCCAAGGTCCTGGAAAATGGATTGACAACAAGGATGACAACCTCTGAAATTCATTTGGGACGAACAAGCACTGCAGAGATATAAGATAAGGATGAGCCCCAAAATATCTGAGGAGAAAGCTGCTATCTCTGCATTAAATGCACTGCAGCTAATCCCCTAGCTGCATTAATGTAGAAGTGATACTTGAACAGTGTATTTCAATCTTACAGCTACTACTTGAGGACTTACGAGAAGGGCTGATGGGACAAGTATCAGCCCTAACCATCTAGTTTACAGGTGGACGATGGATGTGAAAAGGGGGGAAAGTATAAAAGAAGAAAAAGGAAACAAGAAAGGGGATGGAGAAATTGAGAGAAGAAATACGATAGCAATCCACAATCAAATTTGTAATGTTATCTAAGAACATTATATCAGAACTATTGTCCTCGGATTTCGCTAAGGATGTTCTTTCTTCATTTCATAATTGTCCATTTTTATCTTTTTGTTATCAAGCCTATCTAGATCGTTGTTTGAACAACTAAAGCCTAGTTTTCCAACCCATTCCTCTACAAATTCATTGTTTTGGGCTTCTTAGGCCTAAGTCTGTCCACGTGCTGGGCTAGGAACTCAACTCTGGTCTTTATAATATATATTTAGTAAACTAAGTTTAGCACAATTACTTTAAGTATCTTAGTGGTTGAAGGAGTTCTCTTAAGAAATTCCTCTATAATATCTCAAGATTAATCCTTTATACATCTCCTATATATTTTTGTTATGAATTATGAGTTATTGGGTTGGGCCAACGGGTTAGGCCAATAGGTTTGGCTACGGGGCTAGCCCACAGGGTACCCATAGGCATAAAAACTAGCCCACGGCCTGACCCACCTGGCTAGTGGGCTACCCACGGGCCTCAATAACAATGGGTCGAGCCGCCCATTAGCCTGGTGGGCTGTCGGGTTTCTAGGTCGAGTTGTGGGACATGGGTTATTTGATGACCCTTGAAGAGAGTGATTGAGTGAAGACAAAAACAAATGTTAACATAACAAAAATTTTCTTAATAGAATTATAAAGACTAATAGTTGTCAAAGTTGAGTTGAATTGTTAAATAAAAGAACTGTACAGAGTAAAGACATAAACTAATTGATAAAAAAAATTCTAAGTAATAATAATTAAATCATTTTATAACAATAATTAATATGTTTATTGTATTTTTTTTTTATTTGAGATAGAAATCTCACTTTAGCTTAATCTAAGTGTATATTTGTGTGAAGTTTCCTTCTAGAGACATGAACCCCGATCCTTACCCCCCAACCCCCACTCCCACAAGAACTTATACTTATAAAGTGATCATCACGCCAATGTTGCGCAATGATATTGTATTTAGAAATAATAGATTATTTCCAAGATTTAATCTTAGCAATCATAATTAATATGTTCATTATATGAAAAAACAATATACCAATTTAACTTATAGTTTATCTTTTATTATCTTCTTAGTACTATGGAAAAATTTGTAATAAAACAATGTAGACCCCCCTAGAAAAAATTCCTGGAGCTTCCACTACAAGAAATCGAACAATGAGACAAACTAAGAAAGAAGCTCTTGACCCTTTGCTCTTAAGTAAAGAAATTAATAAAATAAACCTCGGCCACCTATTGTTTTACAACTATGCAGATAGTGAGATTAACATAGGCAACATTTGGGACCCTTTTAGCCCCATGTGAAAGTGAATTTTCATGCATTCGTTGGCAAGGAGAAATCATGTGGAGTAGCAGTGGGCAAAAATTATAAAAGATAATCAAGTTTTGCTTGTAAAGCCATAACAAGACCAAAGCCCCCCTATATAGCTAAAGCAAAAGCAGTTAAACTAGTAGCAGCAAAGGCAACAAAGTTGAAGTACAAACACATGATATGCAAAAGAGATGCTTCCAACTTGATATTCTTCAACTACAGAAACTTACTTCTCTTTCTCATCACTGGGTGATTAAACATATTATAAATAAAAGTTTGTTGCCTTTTAACTTTTTTGATGAGTGGTTTGTAAACTATATTTTTCGAAAGACTAATTCCATTGCCCATAATATTTCCAAATGGACTCTTTGGTTTGAGCTTGTGGGAATGATTCTCATCTCTTTTGTACATGACTTTGTTGATACCCATTTTCCTAATATGGACCCAAAGGCCCAAATGCAAGAAAAGCCCAAATTAGCCCCATGTGAAAGTGAATTTTCATGCATTCGTTGGCAAGGAGAAATCATGTGGAGTAGCAGTGGGCAAAAATTATAAAAGATAATCAATTTTTGCTTGTAAAGCCATAACAAGACCAAAGCCCCCCTATATAGCTAAAGCAAAAGCAGCTAAACTAGCAGTAGCAAAGGCAACAAAGTTGAAGTACAAACACGTGATATGCAATGGAGATGCTTCCAACTTGATATTCTTCAACTACAGAAACTTACTTTTCTTTCTTATCACTGGGTGATTAAACATATTATAAATAAAAGCTTGTTGCTTTTTAACTCTTTTGATAAGTGGTTTGTAAACCTTCGAAAGGCTAATTTCATTGCCCATAATATTTCCAAATGGACTCTTTGGTTTGAGCTTGTGGGAATGATTCTCATCTCTTCTGTACATGACTTTGTTGATACCCATTTTCCTAATATGGACCCAAAGGCCCAAATGCAAGAAAAGCCCAAACTAGCCCCAAAGAAGTGATTAAGAAGTGAAAAAAAAGGTAAAAAGTCATATGTTTTCTTCTCACAACAGTGAACCTCTCAACCCCTTGGGTTTCTACCATCGTTTTCCTAGATAAGCTATCATTATTCCTTCTTCATCTCTTTTCTTTTTCAAAAAAATTTGACAACCCTCTTTTTCTACGCTACCTGTCCTTGTAGGTAAGTTGTCTTTTCTTATTAAGTCCTTTTAATTCCGGCACATTTTTCATCATTATACCCCAAATCTCTATACTCCTTTGCATGCTTGAGGCGTGACCTTGCTTGCACTGAGTCAACTTGTTTCTAACTAGTCATTGTAGTTCAATATTACTTTAACTTTTATTCCTTATTCCTTTTACTTCCCCTAAACCCTTTTTTGTCTTCTTCTTCATACTTTCTTTGTCCTTATCAAGTACACCTTTTTTCTAACCTTTTGTCCTTTCAGTGTTCATAAGAGTGTCTAGTAGTTGTTGTACTGCACTGCTCTCTCCGTGCATGCAACCTTCTTTAAACCTTACCTTGATTTCACAATGGATGATAATATAGCTCCTAGAGAAGTTGGATGGACTGATAGTAGCAACTCTAATATTATCTCGGATCTGTTCACTGAAGAACTAAAGTCAAACCTCCAACCTAGTGAAGAGGAAGAAGTTCTGTTTGTAAGACATGGGCTTGTGGTAGAACTTGATCTTGAGGATTTAGTGATCCAGAGAGATTTCTGGAGTTGCTGTGCGATTGGTTTCCTGTTAGACTATAGAAAGTTCTTGTTTTGCGCTTGCAACATCTGATCAACTCTACATGGAAAATCAGGGGAGAAGTTTCATTTTTTGGAAGAGAATCGTATTTTTACATTTTTCATTTTGAGTTCCTAGAAGACTTAATGCATATTTGCACAGAAGGTCTTTGGGTAGTTGATGGAGCACCCAAATTTGGTGATTGAGAACCTACAACTTAATTTCATCTGGATCTGGGTCCAACTACATGGTTTGCCTTTGGAATATCAGTACCCAGAACTAGCTGAGAAGATGTGTCAGTTGATGGGAATAGTGGAAATAGTAGATTGTGAAGATAAAATTCCAAGAAACATTCGTTTTATGCGAGTGAAGGTGAGAATTGATCCTTGGCTACTAGTGATTGCTGGATTCATTCTTAGACTAGATGATGGTTCTAGGATCTGGATTCAATGTTGCTATGAAAAGGTTCATAAACTATGTACTAGATGTGATCTCATTGGTCATACACGTGGTCAATGCACCCATAACATGGAAGAAGTAGAAATAATACTATTTAGGTAGAGGTAGCTAATACAAGAGCTTCACTAGGTACAATAAAGATTTGATGCTTTACAACTCCAATTCACAAATGAGCTTCGAGCTTATCATAATCAAAGGAGGAGATGAACCACTCAGGTTCGTTTTGGACAAGTGGGCCAAACACAAGAACATGTACTCTCTAACCCTCCTAACTTAAAGCATCCTAACCTTAGTACCCCTAGCACACCACGTTCACCACATGCAAACTCATTCCCAGCCTCTAACCCACCAAACAATAACACATCCTCTTTGGATTTAGCTATTCACTTGCTAAACCTCAACCAACCCAGTCAGAACCCACCTGAAACCATGCTCAATTTGAATAGTACACTTGTTGCTGACCTAGAACCATACACAGTTCCTCCAACCCCCGCAAATTCTTTGAACTCAGATGATACTAGGATTAACCCAAACGAAAATGCCAACATCTTGCAAACTAGTCCTATACCACCACGTAAGAATCCCTTAGGTAATGGAAGTCATAATGCTTCTTTCTCATCTAGACCGCCATGGCAACCACCTCAAGAATCACACCTTCAATGGACCTGGATTGAAGGTAATGAACCTTATAATACTAATGGCCAAAGTACCCGACCACATTTTGAAGATTCGAATTTAGAAAGTGTCACTACAACAATTATGTTCAATCTAGATAGCTTGAATAAAAATAGACCTGAAGTCCAGTGCCATGAATGGAACAAGGGTTGCATAGCTGAGTCCTCTGATACTTACATAGAGTCGTTGGTTCAAAGAGTTAATAGAGGGAGATTCAGATTTGAATTGGGGGACTCCAGTAATGGGCCTAGACTGATTAACCCCCAAAAAGAGCATAATGGGCCTATCCAATCAGACCAATTAGGCAACCCATTAGGTAATACCCAACTAAGCAGTGAAGGAACAATTGAAAGGGATCTTAGCCTTGTTGAACTCCTTACCCTTGGACTTGGACCTTCCTTAACCAATATAAACCTACTTCCTTCTATTCTAACATAAGATTTTTGGTGTATGAAAGTGGGGACACATCAACTGGGGACACATGAAGACTAAGCTTAAAAAAGACAATCATGAAGGAAATAGGAAAGTTTGGGAGAAACATTAAACAAAAGCTACTAGAAAAAATGTCAAATGGTTAATTCAAATTTGTTAGACTACTAGAAAAATATATATTTAGTAAACTAAGTTTAGCACAATTACTTTAAGTATCTTAGTGGTTGAAGGAGTTCTCTTAAGAAATTCCTCTATAATATCTGAAGATCAATCCTTCATACACCTCCTATATATTTTTGTTATGAATTATGAGTTATTGGGTTGGGCCAACGGGTTAGGCCAACGGGTTAGGCCAACAGGTTGGGCTACTGGGCTAGCCCACAAGGTACCTATGGGCATAAAAACTAGCCCACGGCCTGGCCCACTGGGCTAGTGGGCTACCCATGGGCCTCAATAACAATGGTTAGGCCGCCCATTAGCCCGGTGGACTGTTGGGTTTTTGGGTCGGGCCGTGGGACATAGGCTATTTGATGACCCTTAAAGAGAGTGATTGAGTGAAGACAAAAACAAATGTTAACATAACAAAAATTTTCTTAATAGAATTATAAAGACCAATAGTTGTCAAAATTGAGTTGAATTGTTAAATAAAAGATTTGTACAGAGTAAAGACATAAATTAATTGATAAAAATATTCTAAGTAATAATAATTAAATCACTTTATAACAATAATTAATATGTTTATTGTATTTTTTTTTTTAATATTTGAGATAGAAATCTCACTCTAACCTAATCTAAGTGTATATTTGTGTGAAATTCTCTTCTAAAGACTTGAACCTCGGTCCTTACCCCCAACCCCCACTCCCACAAGAACTTATACTTATAAAGTGATCTTCACGCCAATGTTGCGCAATGATATTTTATTTAGAACTAGTAGATTATTTCCAAGATTTAATCTTAGCAATCATAACTAGTATGCTATTATATGAAGAAACAATATACCAATTTAACTTATAGTTTATCTTTTATTATCTTCTTAGTACTATGGACAAATTTGTAATAAAACCATGTAGACCACAAAATTCATCTCCTATTCGAGATTCATCTTTTTATTGACCCCCCTAGAAAAAATTCTTGGAGCTTCCACTACAAGAAATCGAACAATGAGACAAACTAAGAAAGAAACTCTTGACCCTTTGCTCTTAAGTAAAGAAATTAATAAAACAAACCTCGGCCACCTATTGTTTTACAACTATGCAGATAGTGAGATTAACATAGGCAACATTTGGGACCCTTTTAGCCCCATGTGAAAGTGAATTTTCATACATTCATTGGCAAGGAGAAATCATGTGGAGTAGCAGTGGGCAAAAATTATAAAAGATAATCAATTTTTGCTTGTAAAGCCATAACAAGACCAAAGCCCCCCTATATAGCTAAAGCAAAAGCAGCTAAACTAGCAGCAGCAAAGGCAACAAAGTTGAAGTACAAACACATGATATGCAAAGGAGATGCTTCCAACTTGATATTCTTCAACTATAGAAACTTACTTCTCTTTCTCATCGTTGGGTGATTAAACATATTATAAATAAAAGCTTGTTGCTTTTTAACTCTTTTGATGAGTGGTTTGTAAACCATATTTTTTGAAAGGCTAATTGCATTGCCCATAATATTTCCAAATGGACTCTTTGGTTTGAACTTGTGGGAATGATTCTCATCTCTTCTGTACATGACTTTGTTGATACCCATTTTTGCTAATATGGACCCAAAGGCCCAAATGCAAGAAAAGCCCAAACTAGCCCCAAAGAAGTGATTAAGAAATGAAAAAAAAAGGGGTAAAAAGTCATATGTTTTCTTCTCACAACAATGAACCTCTCAACCCTTTGGGTTTCTGCCATCGTTTTCCTAGATAAGTTGTCATTATTCCCTCTTCATCTCTTTTCTTTTTCAAAAAAATTTGTCAACCCTCTTTTTCTACGCTATCCATCCTTGTAGGTAAGTTGTCTTTTCTTATTAGGTCCTTTTAATTCTTGCACGTTTTTCATCATTATATCCCAAATCTCTATACTCCTTTTCATGCTTGAGGCGTGACCTTGCTTGCATTGAGTCAACTTGTTTCTAACTTGTCACTGCAGTTCAATATTACTTTAACTTTTATTCCTTATTCCTTTTACTTCCCCTAAACCCTTTCTGTCTTCTTCTTCATACTTTCTTTGTCCTTATCAAGAACACCTTTTTTCTAACCTTCTATCCTTTCAGTGTTCATAAGAGTGTCTAGTAGGTGTTGTACTACACTACTCTCTCCGTGCATGCAACCTTCTTTAAACCTTACCTTGATTTCACAATGGATGATAATATAGCTCCTAGAGAAGTTGGATGGACTGATAGTAGTGACTCTGATATTATCTCGGATCTGTTCATTGAAGAACTAGAGTCAAACCTCCTATCTAGTGAAGAGGAAGAAGTTTCGTTTGCAAGACATGGGCTTGTGGTAGAACTTGATATTGAGGATTTAGTTATCCAAAGAGATTTCTGGAGCTGTTGTGCGATTGGTTTCCTGTTAGACTATAGAAAGTTCTTGTTTCACGCTTGTAACATCTGATCAACTTTACATGGAAAATTAGGGGAGAAGTTTCAATTGTAGTAAGAGAATCGTATTTTTACATTTTTCATTTTGAGTTCCTGGAAGACTTAATGCATATTTGTACAAAAGGTCCTTGGGTAGTTGATAGAGTGCTTTTGGTTTTGGAACGATGGAGACCAAATTTGGTGATTGAGAACCTACAACTTAATTTCATCTCGATCTGGGTCCAACTACATGGTTTGCCTTTGGAATATCAGTACCCAGAACTAGCTGAGAAGATGTGTCAGTTGATGGGAATAGTGGAAAGAGTATATTGTGAAGATAAAATTCCAAGAAACATTCGTTTTATGCGAGTGAAGGTGAGAATTGATCCCGGGCTACCAGTGATTGCTGGATTCATGCTCAAACTAGATGATGGTTCTAAGATTTGGATTCAATGTCACTATGAAAGGGTTCATAAGTTATGTACTATATGTGGTCTCATTGGTCATACACATGGTCAATGCACCCATAACATGGAAGAAGTAGAACTAATGCTATTTAGGCAGAGGCAGCGAATACCAGAGCTTCACGGTACAATATAGATTTGATGCTTTACAACTCCAATTCACAAATGAGCTTTGAGCTTATCATAATCGAAGGAGGAGATGAACCACTTAGGTTCGTTTTGGAAAAGTGGGCCAAACACAAGAACAGGTACTTTCTAACCCTTCTAACTTAAAGCATCCTAACCCTAGTACCCCTAGCACACCATGTTCAACACATGCAAACTCATTCCTAGCCTTTAACCCACCAAACAATAAAACATCCTCTTTGCATTTAGCTATTCACTTGCTAAACCTCAACCAACCCAGTCAGAACCCACCTGAAACCATGCCCAATTTGAATAGTACACTTGTTGCTGACCTAGAACCACACACAGTTCCTCTAACCCCAGCAAATTATTTGAACTCAGATGATACTAGGATTAACCCAAACGAAAATGCCAACATCTTGCATGCTAGTCCTATACCACTACGTCAAAATCCCTTAGGTAATGGAAGTCATAATGCTTCTTTCTTATTTAGACTGCCATGGCAACCACCTTAAGAATTAAACCTTCAATGGACTTGGATTGAAGGTAATGGACCTTATATTACTAATGGCCAAAGTACCCGACAACATTTTGAAGATTCGAATTTAGAAAGTGTCACTACAACAATTATGTTCAATCTAGATAGCTTGAATAAAAATAGACCTGAAGTCCAGTGCCATGGATGGGACAATGGTTGCATACTTGAGTCCCCTGATACTTACATAGAGTCGTTGGTTCAAAGTGTTAATAGAGAGAGATTCAGATTTGAATTAGGGGACTCCAGTAATGGGCCTAGACTGATTAACCCCTAAAAAGAGCACAATGGGCCTGTCCAATCAGACCAATTAGGTAATACCTAATTGAGCAGTGAAGGAACAATTGAAAGGGATCTTGGCCCTATTGAACTCCTTACCCTTGGACCTGGACCTTCCTTAACCAATATTAACCTACCTCCTTCTATTCTGACATCAGATTTTTGGTGTATGAAAGTAGGGACACATCAACTGGGGACACATGAAGACTAAGCTTAAAAAAGACAATCATGAAGGAAATAGGAAAGTTTAGGAGAAACATTAAACAAAAGCTACTATGTGGATTCTTTGATCGAGAAACCAGCCACTTCCAAGATGTTTTTGATCAAAGGACATCTTTTGATGCTGAGAGAGCTGAAGGGCTTAGGGAAGCTGCCCTACAACAACTTCCCCAACAACCATGAGGGTCTTGAGCTATAACTATAGAGAATTGGGCATCCCTCTGCAGTTTCGCAATGCCAAAAAAAGGCCTGGGAGTATAAGCCTGACATTACATTCTTAATGGAAACTAAGTTAGCAAAAGACAAAGGAGCTGCAATTTTGGGAAAATGTGGTTTTTGGAATGGATGGGAGGTCCTTCAAGAAGGCTTAAGTGGGGGTCTGCTGCTAGGATGGATGGGAAATCAGAGCTTCAACATTCTTTACAACTCAAAACAACTACTTCATGCTGATCTCATTGACAATAAGGGTAACCCTTTATCCATTTCTTTTGTGTAGGGGCATCCTAACCATGCTAAGAGGGAGGAAGTGTGGACTGAATTACGAAACATTAGGAATTTAGTTCACAAAAACTAGTTATGTATAGGTGACTTCAACCAAATTATATCTCAGGAAGATAAATTTGGTTTTAGTCATAGGAGAATTGAAGGTGAAGAGACATTCAGACAAACTCTGTTTGATTTGGGTCTTTATGATTTTGAAGCAAAAGGGCAAAAATTTACTTGAATGAATGGTCATGGAGATGAAACTTTTGTCATGGAAAGGTTGGATAGAGCCTTTGTTACTGTGGATTGGATCAACTCGAATCCTTATTATGCATTTAGAAACTTATCTATCCTAAGATCTGATCATGGTCCTATTATCTAGACTTTGAGTTTCAATAGCCCTTTAGGTTAAGGCCTTTCAGGACTGAAAGAATGTGGTTAGCTCATGATGGTTGTAAAGCACTAGCCCAAAATGCTTGGAGTATTTACCCTTAAGGATCTAGAGCTTAAAAACTACAATAGAAGTTATAGAATGTTAGGAAAGAGTTTTCTAAATGGAACAAAAACATCTTTGGAAAGGTGGACAATGATCTAAGGGAAAAATAGAAGACTTTGCAGGAATTACAGGACTCAATCAAAACAATACAGGACATTAGAGTGGAAAAAGAACTTTGGGAGGATATTGAAAATCTGATGAGAAAAGAAGAAATTATGTGGGCTTAAAAGGCCAGGAGTACTTGGATTATTTAGGGAGATAGAAACACAAAATTCTTTCAAACTGTGGTCAAGCAAAGGAGAATAGGATTCTGCAAATTAGGACAGTTAATGGGAACCAATTAGAGGAGTTAGGTGATATTGAGAACTATATGGTGAACCATTTCAAAAATCAGTACAATGAGACAGACCCAAGATCAGTGTAGGAACTAATGAGAGACTTGGAAAACCTTGAAGTTCCTAAACTTGATTCTTTCCAGAGAAATGATCTTGATAGACCAGTGATTGATGATGAAATTGAATGGGCAGTGTTCCAACTAGGACCTTAGAAATCTTCTGGTCCAGATGGGATACCAACATTTTTCTATCAGGAGCTATGAAGTATAGTAAGACAAGACATTTTTAACTATGTCCATGCCTTTTTCCACTCAGGTATTCTTTTGAAATCCCTCAACCAGTCTTACCTTGCCCTTATACCTAAGATCAAATTCCCAGAAGAGGTATCTCATTTTAGGCCCATTAGTCTTTGTAATGTTACCTACAAGATAATTTCAAAATTTCCGGTATCTAGGCTTAAACCTTTTATGGAGATGCTCATTACACCTTACCAAAATGCCTTTATTCAAGGTAGGAACATTACAGACAATATTCTCTTGGCTCATGAGATTTTTGATATCCTAACGAAAAAGATGAATCAAAAGAAAGGCTATGGTGCTTTGAAAATTGATATGTCCAAGGCTTATGATAGAGTCAACTGGAACTTTCTTAAGGTTGTCCTTCTATCCATGAACTTCAACAACAAATGGGTAGACTGGATAATGGAGTGTGTTACTTCTGTCCAATACTCTTTGCTTATCAATGGCAGTCCAACTTAAGCCTTCAATCCTTCTAGAGGACTAAAACAGGGAGACCTTATCTCTCCTTACCTTTTCCTTTTTTGTACTAACATTTTATCCATTGCTCTCATAACAGAGGAGAATCAGAAGAAGATCAAAGGCATCATAGTAGGCAGAAAAGGGGTATCCTTCACACACCTTCTCTTTGCTGATGATTCCCTTTTTTTCTTCCAAAATGATAGGATATCCCCAACTAACCTAAGGAACACCATCCTTTGGTATTGTTCAATCTTAGGTTAGTGTATCAATTTTGATAAATCTGACATGTTTTGCTTACCAAACATACCTCAGGATGTGAAGTAGTCCCCTACCCTCTCTCTTCAAGTTAACCTTGTACAGAACCCTAGTAAGTATCTAGGCATAAACTTCAAACTAGGGCTGTACAAGCACCACCCGCCACTGGCGAAACCGGCCGAAGCCGAACCGATTTGCCTGCCTCAAACCTCCATCGCAGGTGTTAGGCATGGTGGTTAGCAGTGATTTTCAAGCACTGAAGTTGGCTGGTACGGTTGTCAACGAAGGTTTTTGGATTTTGATGAACACTGAACCGTATCGATTTGCTTATATATGTACAAAACTTGAGATTTCTTCCCCCTTCAAGTCAGATCTAAGATTTCCATCCCCACCCACAACCCAAAACCCACCACCATTTCAGCTTTTTATCTTCAAGCACCTCTGTTTTTGTTGCCACCTAGGTCAGATCTTTAAGTTGTTGTCTCTGCCTCCATTGCCAGGTGGTCAATTACTTGATTAGACTTCGCAGGTGAGTCAATCGATGGTTAGTCCCAAGAATCTTGAGCTTGTTTGGGTTTTAATATTTGGGTTTGTAATGGGTTTTGAATCTTTTGATATTTAGATTTGATCTAAGTTTTGATTTGTGGTTTTAATCGTTGAGTTTTCTAGGTTTGATTTGGGTTTAAGATCTCTCTTCCTCTCTGTGTGTGTGATAGATAGGTGGACACTGACCATCGCGTCGACTGGAACCGCCACCGATGCTGCCAAAGAACCGTTCCTCAGGCGCGGCGACAGCTTGGGTTTTTAGGAAACCGAAGATTTCGGTATGGTGCAGAAATGGCCATAAAAACCGGCCGCACTGCATCGTGTACAACCCTACTTCAAACTTAGAGGAAAGAGGGTAGCTGATTTTTAGGATATTAAAGATATAGTCCAGGGTAAACTCCAAGGATGGAAGGCCAAACTTTTATCTCAAGCTGGTAGAACTACCTTAATATCTTCTGTGCTTCAAGCTATGCCTTTTTACACGTTTTCTTGTTTTAAAGTTCCTAAAGCAGTCTGTAATAAACTTGATGCTATAACCAGGTCTTTCTGGTGGGGACATGAGATTGGAAATTGAAAGCTTCATCTAATCAACTGGGACACCTATTGCCAACCAAGAAGTGTGGGGGGGGGGGGGAGACTAAGTTTGAAAAATTCAGCTTAATCAATCAAGCTTTAATAGCCAAAAAATATTAGAGGCTACAACAATCCCCAAACTCATTATTTGCCAAAACTTTTAGATTTGGAAAAATGTGGCTGAACCATGTCTAGCTGATTTGAAAGAGGGTCGTTGGGTGATAGGAGATGGTCACCAAATCCCCCTCACTCATCCTAATGGCTTTAAATGCTCAAGCCATGATCATATAAGGAATAACCTCCTTGATGGCATAGTGGTAGATCTTATCAATCAAAACTTCAAGAACTTGGAAACATGATTTGATTAGGAGACTGTATCAGCCTTACACCTGCAAGGAAATCTTGCAACTTCCACTATCCAGAACCTCTAGCTTGGAAGATAAACTCTTATGGAGACACTCAAATTCAAGAGAATACAAAGTTAACAAAGCTTACTCAATGCTTCAGGAAATCCACCACCCTTCAATGTTGCAAGAAGGAAGAAACCATGGATTACCCCAATTTGTGCGGAAATTAATCTGGAGAGTGAAACTCCCTTATAAAATCAGGGATAAAGTATTACATCTTTCGCATAACTATTTTTTTTTCCTGTTTTTGGTTACCATAAAAAAACATATATCACATTGAAGCATATCCCTATATAATAAACCAATAAAATCATGGCATTTAGCCAAAAGAAGCATTTTACATATAAAATGGACTACTAAGTAACATTATACAAGGAATATTCAATTGTGGCCTCCAATCTAGTCATGTGAGCAACAACAAGACCAACGTACAAGGAAAAGGCTTTCCACTGATTTCACTTAACCACAAGTTATAAACAGGAACAACAATCTAACATGTAAGATTTATGTGTTTTGGTATTCTCAAAGTGTGTTAAATTATGTGTCTTTTATTGAATTCTAATATATCTTAAAAGTGATAATTGAGGATCAAATTGAAGACACAAAATTGGCTCAAAATCTTATTCTTTTTCGACTCAATTTTTTTGAGGGTTTACTGAAATGAGGGGAGACAATTACTAAAACCCTCGAAATAAACCTTATGCAACCTGAAATAAGCTTTAAAAAAAAAAAAAAAAAAATTAACTCTCCCGCGTGAATTTTCCCTTCAGAGTTTAAACTTTTTTTAAGGCAACTCTGTTACAACCCTTGATAAAAGATATCCCCAAAATTTTCAAACCTCGAAACAAAGTCAAAACTAAAATACAAAGACGAAAACCATTTTCGTTCACAGTTCACTCGCAGAAAACTCTCTCACACAAAACTCAAAATCGGAGCTAATCTCAGAAAAGTGAATGATCGGAGCTCATCTCTCTTCTCCGGCGGGTTGAGGCGCGGTGGTCGACGACCTCATCTCCGACGACGAGCCCTCTCCGCCGCCCCATTGTCCGATTACAGGTCTCTCTCTCTCTCTGTTTGATTTCCGAGAAAAAAAAATTGAAATTTTCAATTTTCGCGTCACCAATAGTTTATCAGGTGAAAATCGATCAAACTCTTACCCTTTCCAAACAAAGCTTTAAATTCTTAGCATTTCTAATCCTCCGTTTTAGCTCTTCAATTTCTTTGATCTAATTCGTTTCTAGACTTCAATTTTCTAGGTTTTGGTGCTAGCAATTTCGATCTCTATCACGTGTTTGGTACTGACTGGGTTTAAATAATTTGTTTTTCCAACAAATCTCCCAAGAGTTCCAATCCTCTGTTTTAGTTCTCCTAGACTTTAATTTCTAGGGTTTGGTATTTGCAATTTCAATTTCTATTACCTGTTTGGTACTGATAGGTTTAACAATTGGTTTTAATCTAGATTGGGGAAAATATTAGATTACAAGGTCGGATTGGTCAATCACGATCATAACATAAGTTCTTTTTAGTTGGAACGTTAAATGTTGCAGGTCCAACTTGATATGGAATATCTAGTCATTGCTTAAGTTGGAAGTATATAATACCTTGCACCTAGAAGGGTTGAGAGAAAAAAAGATTCAGTACCTGTTAATCTTGGTAATAATCCGCTGAATAACCCGTTGAGTGATATGTTTGGAAAACTTTCAAAACTGAAAGAGATGTAAGTATTACTAACATGGCAGAAAATGTCTTCTTTAAGTGAGGTGCTTTTTGTTGGGCTTGGAGAAGCTTTAGTTGTGTTTGATCCAATTGACGACCTGAAATAATGTTGCGTGGTTTTTAATGAGAGATTTTCTAAGACTTAGTCTATGGAGTGGCCCAAGCCGAAATATTTTGGGCCCATTTTGTAGCCCATTGTGAATATTGTGTGCAGGATATAGAAACCGTTTTTTGATGATTAGGGTTTTGTTGTTGTTGTCGTTCTTGAGAAAATGAAAAACTGTAGCCGTACTTTGTAATTTTTCCCTGATAATAGTGAAATCTCTGCAACTCCGTGGACGTATGCAAATTGCTGAATCACGTAAATACTGTCTTGTGCGTGTGATTTTTTTTTTTTTTTTCTTTGGCGTGTGTTTTCTCTGCTCTTTTTTGTCTCTCACAAGTTGGGAATTTCGGGTTAATTCCTTACACTTTTGAGGCCCTTAAGGTCCTAACAGGACTGGTATTTCAACAGGTTTCTTTGGATGTGTAAAATCTCTCACAAATTCTGTTGTTGCTGTGCACATTTTTTTTTGAATCTTTTGAGGGTAATACAAGTCAAAAGTTGAATTTTTTTGGGAGCTAAGTAGAGAAAAGGATTTGATATTATTTTGTTCATCTCTTACTGCGTTCTGTATTTTTAAAATGATGAATTTACAGTCATATTTTAATAAGCATATCATGCTTCCTATGATTGTATGAATTTTGTATGCAATATCAATTTTGGATGTCATTTTTTAAGTAGTGTTGTGTGCTGGGCTTCTATGCAAACCTGGTAACTATCTATGTGGTTTCTGGGAAAATTGATTGGAGAGGTGAATTTTAATTATTTTATTTTTAGATTTTAAGGGATAATTTTAATTAATGGAATCTCACAAGTTATATTCGTTTTGTTTGTTTCAATAATGATGTTTTCAAGAAAATGAGTCATTTTCCAAGAAACATTTTTTATAAAACTATCTCATTTTTCAATGTTTGGTAACAACTTTAAATTAATTGAAAAACAATCTCCTAACTTTCCTTATTTTAGCTTGCTGTGAGATAGAGTTGTTTTACAAAAATATTTAATGGAAAACAATCTTTAAAAATAAGCCATACTTTTTATTTTGACCAAAGATAGTTTTCCTTTGATTCATCTTTTTTTATGTTATCAAACACTGAAAAACATGGAAAACTATTTTTACATAAGATTTTCCATTGAAACAAACTATTTTTTTTATGTTATTCGTCCACTTCTGTTGTGTATATTAGATACTGCATTACATTCTAATAATCATGAAGACTACACTCTAATAATAATTTAAGGTGTCAGTTCTTAGAAGAATTCAAGGACTATTTTTTAGTAAATTAAAGGCTTTTTAAGGTGTTAATTTAGAAAGTTGAAGGGATAATTGAGAAAATGACAGAACTGTGGGATAGAGAAATGGTAGAGTAAGACTTGCAGGTGTGAATTAATGAGAAGCTCTTTTTATTTTTTATTATTTTATTATTTTTATTTAAAAAAAAAAAATCTGGTGTCAAAGAAAGCAGGGTAGGGTTTGTTTGTTTTTGTATGCAGGGGCTCACCCACAAATCCTATAGCTTATTTAATCTAGCATCATGTGTCGGTGTGTACTTAAAGAACTTTGTAAAGATTAAAATTGATGAGCTTATTCTATATGATGTTGTGGTGATATACACTATGCTTTTACCTCTTTCTTATGAGACTTCTTATTTTCTTTGAGCTATATCTTTTGTGTAATTTGTAAAAAATTCCAGAATGGGAAGCAAATGGTGTAAGAGGCTGCTTTAATAGCTTTAGCATCAGTTGTTGTACTATAGCTACCCACGGCCATGATACAAGTATTCTCAATTTTATTTTATAATGCATCAATTTTATTTTATAATAGGAATTGTTGTTATAACAGGAGCAAATCAAACGGTATTATGATGCCATAATGCCATACTTGAAAGCTATTTTTGTGAATGCGGATGATTAGTCTAATTGCATGCTTTGTGCCAAATATATGGATTGCATTGCTTTAATCTGCTCACCCTATATTTGATGTAAGCATTGCATCTGCAGATTCATATGATGAAAGGTTTCCTTTTGCCTAAGCTTTAAATTATAGTATTAGGTTAATTCTAATTTTGTGAGATTATGTGTATAGTATTTTCTGTTGTGGTATTAGGCAAGATAGGGTGTCCTTAGCCATTTCAACTTTTGATGTAAGTGCGGTTGTAGTACACATTGAAAGAGATCTGTATTTTGGCATAATATAGATTTTGTAACATGTGGTTCTCTAAAGCCTACATGCACCTCCCCTCGAAAAAAAAAAAAAAAAAAAAAAAAAAAAAAAAAAAAGCCTAAATGCACCTTTTAAAAAAATAAAAATAAATAAATAAAAAACCTTATTTTGAGGGTTGGAAAGCCCTCAAAAAAGGAAATTATTCTTTAATTTATTTTTAAATTTTCAAGGGTTGTCAATCCATGCTAAAGATAAAGCAATTGTTTGAAGGATCAAGTACGTAGGCTGTTGAAATTTCTTTTTCGAGGGTCTTGTAGGCGTCATTTTTTTTTTTTTTTTGGTGGGCATTTGTTTTTAAGATCATTAAGTCATCCAGAGCCTCAAAAATCAAAATAATTTTTTTTTGAGGACTTTTTATACTTTTTCAAGGGTTTTGACTCGAAAAAAACCCGACTTTTGTTGTAGTTGACAACATCAAGAATGGCAATGGCAATGGCAAAGCGGTGCACGAGAAGAAGTGGTTCACATTTTTGGTGACAATGGACTTCTAGTTGTTGAGAAAGTAAGAGGGTGTTTGGATTTGCTATTTTCATAACTCATAACTTTGTTTCCATCACCCATAACTCAAAATATGTGGGTTTCACGAAAAAAAAAAGTCTGTTTGGATTTGTTTTCTATTTTTGTTTCCATCACTTAATTATTTGATTTTTGAGTGATGAGTTATGGAAACTGAAAACACGTTTTTAGTTTCCAAAACTCAATTTTCAATGACATTTTTGTAATTACACCCACATGCATGGACCCATTGTTAGTGCAACACACATGAGGCGCTGCTTTTGATGGTCTCTTCAATGGCTTTCTTCTCCACAAACATTTTCTTTTTTCTCTCTTCTTTCTCTGGTCTACACTGCACTCCATTCAGTTTGTTTGTTTGTTTTTTTTTTTTGTTATTCATCACAGAACCCATGAACTGTTTGCTGCAGTTTTTTTTTTTTTTGTCATTAGAACCCATGAACTCTCCGTTGCAGTTCTTTTTTTCTTATTTTTTTTTCTTCTTTCATTGGGTTCAGTGAGTTTGGGTTCTAGTTTTTTTTTTTTTTTTTTTTTTTTTTTTGTTCATCACAGAACCCATGAACTCTCTTCGTTGTAGTGGTTTTTTTTTTTTTTTTTTTTTTCATCTCAGACCCATAAAAAATAAAAAATAAAAAAAAATCAACAATTGGGGCAACGAATTGGTTGTTGTGGGTTTGTGAATTTTCTGGGTGCTTCAAGGATGCTCATGAATTTTGTGGGTTTGTGCTTCAAGCTCAGAACCAAAGTGGTTGTTGTGAGTATTGGGGGTTGAAGGAAAAAAAAAGAAAAAGGAATGCCTGGGTTGAAGTCTTTGGTTTTGGGAGGAAATGGTGTGAGGCGGGTAGGCTAACAGGAATGCTTGACATGGTGCTCAGGTATGGGTCCCACGAAAAGTAGAAAAAATTGAGTGATGAGAAGTTGAAAACGTGTGCCAAACGGGTGGATATAGGAAATTGGGGTATTTTAAGTGAGGGGTGAGAAGTGATGAGTGATGAGTGACAAAAATTGAGTGAGCAGTGATGAGTAATGAAAAAAAAAAAAAAAAAAAATCCAAACAGGGCCTAAATGACCTTGATATTGTAAGTTTAACTTGCTAAATTGTAATATTTTAAAATAATGTTCATAGGAGTTGCATGTTTTTTGGCTTTTGTTTGTTCGTTGTTTTTGTTTTTTGTTTTTTTTTTTTGGGTTCGGTAATTCAATTATATATGTGAGTTTATATATATATATATATATATATATACATATATGTGTGTGTGCGCGTGCATGTGTATAAATCATTCTACATAGTTTTACCCACATCTTCAAAAGCAACTAGAATTGTAACTTTCAGTTGTTGTTTGGGGTGTGTAAAACTATGTAAGACAGTTTGTGTACAACAAGTTTAATCATTTTGCTCCATTTAGCCTTGCCCGTATGGCTTTTGAAGAAGTTAGCCTTTACTGAAAAAAAAGAAAAAGAAAAGAAAAAAGAACTACAAACAAATAAAAGTAACAATAATAAAATGCATGGTCCATTACCCAAAAGAAACAAAAAGAATATATAATTAATAAAGAAAATAAATGCATCTATTTAATACCAGAATAGTAGATATTTGTGGATTAATATTCATTTCTAGAATAATCAAAGAAATATAATTGACCTAATTTTTAAAAGTTATTATCTCATCTATCGTTGTGTGAAGTATTAATTCTTACCAATTCACATGCGAATTACTATGAAATTTTTTAACAGGTGAGCATGATAATCAATGTAAGAAGGTTAAGCTAGGGAACTTTGACATTCCTGCTAACACACAGTTTCATTTAGCCTTGATTGTTGTCCATCATGACACCGAGATACGGAGTGAAGATGCTAATAAGTTCAACCCATTTAGATTTATGGAGCATCGAAAGCATTTAGCTTCTTTTTTTCCATTTGCTTTGAGTCCTGGAATATGCGTAGCTAAAATTCTAGCTATGGTTGAGGCTAAAATCGTCTTAGCCATGATAATTCAACATTTCACTTTTGTTGTATCTCCAACTTATGGTCATGCTCCAATGTTACTCTTGTAACCTTGCAGCCTCATTTGTTTAGGGATTCTTTCTTGGGAGGGGGTGCGCTTTAATTTGTATGTTAAAGCATTTGAATACACTTATGTATAAGTTTACTATTCCTATGCATGTATAAAAAATCATGACATGCAAACATGAAGTGTTTGTTTCTAGCTAAGTGTAGTAGTAGCTATTGAAAGAAACAATTTTGGCTCAACTCTAAGACCTTGGATTTTTTTTTTTTTTTTTTTTTTTTTTTTTTTTTTTTGTTTTTTCAAATGTTTAATTTAGGTATATATATATACTAATATGTATAGAAACCTAAGCTAATAATTTTACAAGAAAAACAAATGCATTGTACACGAATGGCGGCAATACATTGTAAACATATTTATTTCATCTTCTACAAGTAAAAAGACTCTTGGATGGTAATTAAAACCCATCAAATAACAACCAATTAACTAAAGCAAATGAGTTGAAGTGCAATAAGAAAACTTAAACAAACACTCCAACCATTACAAAACTTTTTATTTAGTTGCCAACGTGGGACTACACCAAATCTAACATCAACCACAATATTATTAAAAATAGGTTCTTCAATCTTATTGTTCTTTATAGGGAAAGGAGCATAGTATTTGTTGATGAACCTTCTTAATCATATATTGCTACTGTCAACTTGCAATTGCCAGTATAATCATAAAATCATGTACTTCTCAAGTCTTCAATAAGCTTCTCCAAGTTGTAGGAGGATCCACCTGGGCTAATAGAATCATGAGCCAATTTTGAAAATCGATCCATGGACCTGATGATTTCCTCCCTTCTATGTTTCATAAGAGTTTTAATCATTATCTCAATGGTTAATCTATCACATGTGTCCTTCATATCAAGCCCAATCTTCCACCCTTCACTAACCCACCTACTATTAAGTTGGTGGTCGACAAACAATGGCCAACAAATCATAGGCACTCCAGCATCAATGCTTTCTAAAATCGAGTTTTAACCACTGTGGGTGAAAAACCCACCCACTGCTGAGTGGGCTAGAACATCTTCTTGTGGAGCCCAATCCACAACAAATCCCCTTTCTTTTGTGGCCTCCTCAAGCTCCATCGGGATCATATCATCCCCTGTCACACCTTCAATCATATCATGCCGTATCACCCATAAAAATGACGCGCCACTGTTGACTAGACCATACCAAAACTCCAACAATTGACCATGTGTCACCCTTGCTATGCTTCCGAAACTAACATAAACAACTGATCTTAATGGCTTGGAATCTAACCACGTCAGGCAATTATTGTTCGGTTCCAATAAGTTACTAGAGGAGGATAAACATTGCGAGATGATATCATCCCCAATTTTGGTTTTGACAAGAGCATTGAGTGGACCAATTGTGTAAACATTTGGAAAGAGAGGGGCAATGTGACAGAGAATCGGACCCTCGAGGTCATAAAAGGTGTTGAGTATGATCCCTGAAGCTCGAGTCATGGTCTTGCTCTCCTCAATGAAGAGTTGTAGGAGAGGATCCGTTGTTGGTTGTCTACAAACTGATGGTAGATCTCGACGTCGTAAAAGACCCTCCATACCTGGCACAGTCTTAATCTCTTGATCCAAATCTTCTTTTGCTGCAATTTGTAGTGGAGGCTGGATTTTAGTTGTGATAGTAGAAGATGTAATTTGAAAATATCAACAATTTTTCTTTGAGAAGTGTAAACTACTATAATTTTAAATATTGGATCATAAAATTTGCTTCAACACATTCAGGTGGGGTTGTGCCAAGTAGATAATCATTCAATAGGGATATTGTCATAGAATATAAATCTTAAAGAAAATATTTTACTAATATCATCAAAATTTCAATAAAATAGTAGTTCCTTTTATATATATATAGTCTTGAAGTAATGTGTCGAGAACACATCTTGTAAAACAATATAGTATATGACTTTTTTCATTTTTCATAGAATAGATTTAAACTTATGGCATCTACTTCATGATGATTGTTTTATATCATCAAGCTAAGCCACTAATTTATTGATATTTTGTTAAGAACACTAAAGCAAACACTTTTAGATTATGCTTGGCACTTCCAAAAACTTCTTTGAATATTTTCTTTCTTTAAGCAACTTTGAGTATTTTTGTAAAGATTAAAAATGACAAACTTCTTTTGATTTACCACCATTATAATATCACCATTCCTTATGAAACACTATGGAATCGAGGATTCTAATGATCTTGAGATGACAAGACCAAAATTTCTTTACCGTATCTTCTCTCACCGCTACCACATATGGCACTCTTCTAAGTAAAAGGCAATGGCTGAATATATAGGCATGGTTTGAATTTTAGATCTTTTATTCAAGAGATAAGAGGCTTTACCGGTTGATAATTGCAACTCAGTTTTCTTGATTTCATCAAATTGTATAATACGTAGACGAAAAATATTGTTTATAAATCACTATAATGTATATATATTACGTAGCTTCAACATTAGAATATTGTGCATGTTGAATACGTATTATTAGGCACATGCATGGTCTGCATTTGCCATAGAAAATCAAATTGTGCCTGAGTTGTTGACTGAATATGGCATTAATTAATAGCCTTCCATATTCAAGAGTAACTAAACTGGAAGTTTCTATTACTCCACAATCAACGAATGTGGGAATTTTTAAGCTCCAAATATACTAGACCAATTAGTTAGAATTTATAGAAGTTATACTCACCTCCAACTGGAATGTGGCCTTCCTCAATTAGCTTCGAAATACAGCAAAAGCTCCACAAGCAGCAAGCACCATATGGTCGTGTGGTAATTACGCGAATCCCCAACTCCTCGGCGACATCATTTGCAAAAGAGTACATAATTCCATCCACTATTACACAAGTGACCGGACCCAGATCAGAGTTTCTGCTATACTCTGCCAGCGTCTCGCGGAAAAGTGGCTTCGTGACAGACTTGAACGAGATGACCATGTCTTTAGTCAAATCAAAAGTGCGAGGGTGATCCTTTGGCAGGCCATCAGATATTGACTCAAAATCATGGAGGGTTGGGAAGTGAGTAGAAAGCTCTTGTAGCTGGGTGAGGCGGTGGTGATTGTGCTCAGTGTTCGATCAGGAAGGTAACTTGAAGCCCAGCGTGGGATAGAAGTTGTGCTATATTTAGCATGGGTTTGATGTGGCCTAGTAAAGGAAATGGCAACATCAGTATATGTGGTTGTTGATGCTGACGACCCATCTTAACTTAAAAAGTCCCAAAAATGAATATGATGCAGCGTTTAATGGGGAATTGAAACAAGGACCAACAAGGCTAGTGTATTCAGAACTCAAAAACTTTTGGTTTTGTGTGGTTTGGATGTCCATGCTGTAAACACCATTACATATATATACAAGGGAAAGCCCATTTTTAATTTACATAGAATTTGCACTATGGATTCCATATATGTATTTTTCGTACCTCAAGATTAGGGGCAACGAGTATATTATTATCAAAACATTCGTTTGATTCTTAATATTGTTTGGACTTGCACGCTTGCACCACAGAAGTCCAGACAATATTAAGAATAAAACGAAGTAGGTCTCATATTCTTAATATTGTTTGGATGAGCAGAAGGCAAACATGATGGAGACCCTATTCTATAATATTCTGGCTAAATAGCTATAATTATTGTCCAACAAGTTGAAAGGCAAGTGTCTATTCCGCGCTGTATGCAAATACACACGGCTAAAATACAATTAAAACTTAACTTTAAGTCATATTTTCAGAATGCAATTTGCGGACTTTTTACATCTTCAATTGCAGTGGCATCTCCCCACTTTGGACTAAGAGCATCTCCAATGGCTTCTTTAAAACCAATTTTAGAGAGAAAACACCCCAAAAACCCACTCCAACAGTTTCTCCATCTCCATTTTCTAGATTAGAATTGCTACAGTACTTCTCTACAAGTAGAGAATATTGTAGCAATTACTGTAGCACCTCTAAACAATATTTTCCCTTAAAATAATACTTGGTTGAAAAAAAAAAATTCTTTCTCTCTCATTCCTTTTCTCTTTCGTTCTTCACTCTCTCGTGCTTCTCTATCAACGATTACAAACTAAAACATACCACAACCAAAACAAAAACACAAAACCCAATCGAAAGATTTGAAACACAAAAACAATCTTTCTCATAAGCCTAGTGAAATTTGAACAATAAAATAAAACTAATCAAAAAAAAAAAAAAAAAAAAAAAAAAAAAAAAAAAAAAAAAAAAAACATGTAGAAGCACAAAATCAACGAAGCTCTCAATCAAAATACAAATTTTAAAACTAATCAAATTAGAACCAAAAAAAAGAAGAAGAGCAAAGCTGACCTATTTGGGCCTCGGTGGGGAGGAGGACATGCGATGGTGGGAGGAGAAAAAAGGTTGTCCTCTAGCCTTTGTCATCCACTGACGATCTTTGAGAGAGAGAGAGAGAGAGAGAGAGAGGTGTGGAGGAAAAAGAAAAGAAAAGAAAGGTGTGGATGAAAAAAAAGAGATAAGGGAAAAATAAAATAAAGAATAAGAAATTAAAATTGAGAAATGCAACTACAATATTTTTACAATAAATTTTAAGTGGTGGGTTGTTACTAACTAATACCGATGAAAAAAAAATATTTAAGTGATGTGTTCAAATTAAAATCAGTAATAACTTACCATATATGATTTATTGTGAAAATATTGTAAAATGTTAAGAACGTAGCACTTCTCATTAAAAATTAGATGAATGAAAGAAGATTGAAAAAGTAATATTAAAAAAAGAACAAAGAAATAATATTTAAATGAGATGGAGAAAAGTATAGAGAATCTGTTGGAAAGTGTATTTGAAAAAGTAAGTAGATAAAAACTAAATATTACTGTTCACTGCCCAAACAGTACAAAAATTTAGATAAGCTGTTGGAGATGCTCTAAAGGGGGCCAGACTTTACTGGTAGGGTCGGATATGCTTGGCAGTCCCACTCGGGAATTCTTGCTCTTAACTATTCTAACAATGCCTAGCAAATAGTTTTTTTTTTTTTTTTTTTTTTTTTTTTTTTTTAAAAAAAAAAACCTACCAAATGGTTGAACCCAGTCCCGGAGACTCTTGTTTCTCTCGTCCCATTTGTCTCTATAATCAAGGTTCCTAGATTTGTGTGCTTGTCAAACATCCAAATACCTAACAACAATATTTAATTTGAAATTTCAAGGTTTAGGGATAAATGGTCTATTTGAATTGAAGGGGAGGGAAGTGGAGTAGAGTAGATTTAGCTTAAAATTAACTTATTTTTAGACAATTCTACTCTACTCCCCTCCACTCCCCCTTCTTTCCTCTCCATCCAAACAGGCCAAAAGTCTATTAGTGTAGTGTATCAGTATGTATATGGCAAATCCTCTCAGATTCCTTAGTACCATTTTTTTGTTATACAAATATTTTGTACACTATTCAAAAAAAAAAAAAATTGTACTATTTTTCTTGTTTCACTTTATACTTTACTAATTACAACCTAGCACCACTTAAACAGCTAAAATATGTCATTTCAGAAGAAAAAGACTATAATAACACCAAGAAGTCTCTTTTTGAGCCTTGCTTCAAAAATAAATTAAATTAAAGTTGAATTGAATATACTCCAATAAATAGTTTTATTTTAATTTGTTCTTTATCATAGGTATTTAGAAATTATTATTATTATTGACAAAGTTTAGCTACAAATTAGTTTGGAGCTGATAGGCTAAGAATGTATTGACTCTTTTGGTAAATTAATCAATTAATTAGCCAAGTGAAATTATTTAGATTTAGTTTCATGCAATAGTATGGTAGCACAAACAAATCACCAACTAAACTAAATGCAGCAAAAATTAAATTGACACGGTGATTTTTTTACGAATAGGGAAAACCTCTAAGGCAAAAACCCCACCGGGTGATTTTTAGGTTATTACTCTCAAGAATCTACTATTATCAATCACAAGCGGTTACAAGTATAAGAAATCTTATCAAACTCTTTGGGCTATCCTGAAATACCAACCTGCAGTTGAATCCTTACCCCAATACCCAATTGGACTTGTATTGTAGCGGCAATCTTTTTGTTCAATGCACAAATCTCTGTACGTGACTAACCAATGATGCATGGATCCCAGTACATAACTGACACACCAACTTAAGAAGGATTGTTGCTTGCAAAATTCTTCAGTTCATCCAAGAATGAAGATCAAGAATCTCCTTAGTTACAAAACCCTTGGCACAAAGACGCAGTAGCTTATAGAAAGAATATGATGAACTAGGGCAATTGTTTCCGGTCACAATATGTATGTATAATCACCCTGCATAAGTTGCATCATCATGTGACGACCCTTAAAATAATCCTTATATATGTCTAGGATTGTGAGAAAAGAAATCCTACACTAATACACATGGATATGTGTGAATTCAGATCTGGAAATTCTAATTTCGTAATTCTCGACAGATATAGTTGCTGCTAAGCTTCAATATTAAATCTCAATAGATATGATTCCGTCGAGCTATCTATCGAGTTTTAATGAACAACACTTCTTCACTTGTTTCTTGAACAGATTTTCATGACTTCAATACTAAACTTGAACTTTTGTTCTTTGAAGTACTAAACTCATCTTAGATCTACCCAATTACAAGTAAAGTGCGTTTTGTTAAAAGATTAGCCAATTTACATCACATATGTTTCTAACACTTTCCACATATGTCCTAACAGGAGCATTCTCTTCTAATTCATTACGTAATGATTTATAAGACTATTGTTGATACCCATTTTTATGACACATTTTCTACAAGCTCAATTTAATCAAGCTCGACTTCCTTGTGGAGTCAATTCATGTACTATATTTTATTTTTATTCTTTATAGCATTACCAAAGCCCATGCAACTTATTGGGGGAAATTGAGAAAGTGTGGTTTGGCGGGTATAGGTCGGTTCCTTTCGGACCTTTTGCATGAGCCCAATACATATGTGCTACCAAGTGGGTAAGGGACACTGGTAGTACCTTAGGCTCATGGAGGAGGTCTTGTACCCGAAATTTTGACCCCAAAATAGCTTTTATGCTTTGGGTGACTGTGCCCTAACTTTTCTACTATACCATTTTTTGCCTAAAATATATAGTTGACCCTAAGTGGCTGGCTTGGTTTGCCGCAACAACCAAATGTAATCTTCAAGGACCTACCATGTTTAGAAAACATCAGCCCATGAATTTATGCTACTTTGAGCCCGTTTGGTAGAGTATTTTAGCAACATGTTTTCAGTTTTTAAACAACATTATACGCATTTTCACACACTTTTTACCCACACGTATTTCAGAAAAATACAAACAACATTACTCAAACTACTTTACCAAATTATGCAAAAAGCAAGGCACCCTTTTACCTGATTAAATCAAATCTGACCATAACTTTTTTGATTCATACCCTAGGGTTCAAAACCTCTTCTATTGACCAAAAAAGTCATTTAGAGCACCCCAAGTTCAATACAAAAGGCCCCAATTAGATTCAAAATCAACTAACCATGTTCTACCCACATATCTGAAACTTCAGAGTGAAAACCCATTCAGCCAATCAACAATCTCACAATTCCGAAACTTGGAGGGTGGAAATATGGATACAAGGGAATCTTCCCTCTTTTCCTCACAACCTCTCTCAATTTCCTCTTCTCACTGATTATGGGTCGAAGTTTTAAACTTGTTGAATCATGTTTTGCCCATAGAGCTGAAACTTTAGAGTAAAAAACCATTCAGCCAGTTAACATTCTTAGAGTTCTAAGGACAAGGGGTGAAAATATGGGTACAGGAGAACCTTCTCTCTCTTCCTCACAACCTCTCTCAATTTCCTCTTTTCGCTGACTGTGGGTTGAAGTTTCGGACCTTGTTATGTTTTTATGCTTTTTATGTACTTTTATTATTAGCATTTTGATTCTCTCTTGTAAAAGTACCATTAGCTTTTTGTTCATTATACATTTGGAATTTTGGGCTTGATTCTCCAAAATAAATACTTCTAAAGAACCCAAGGAGAGATTTGGGTCATTCTTGCATTTTCGACCTTTGTTGCAAAAACGTCCCTGTCAACTATCTAAGTATTTTATTTAAAAAAGTCACATAACTCATTCAAAAAGTCATGTGACTTACATGTAGATAGTTTCTTTAGTCGCCATATAATAGGTTGGATGAAGATAGTTTCAAACCGATTTTGAGGTAAAATTTTACTATTATTACTTGCTAACATTGGAGGGCAGGTTCCTAGGTAGTGAAGAAAAACTAAGAAATGTATGAACAACTTTGATGCAAGAACAGTGAGGTAAAGCTTAAGCGCACGCGCACACACACACACATACACACACACACACAAATGTATGAACAACTTTGATGCAAGAACAGTGAGGTAAAGCTTAAGCGCGCGCGCATACACACACAGAGAGAGAGAGAGAGAGAGAGAGAGAGAGATGAATTGAGTAACTTCTTGCATGAAATGGTAATTAGCTATACACAAAGCTTATATAGGTCTTATATAGGTCTAGCTTAATTCACATAGACCTCTCTGTAGTGACTATAACAAACTCCAAATTATGCAGAGCTAACTTTGTTACACTAACAGATTTTCAAAACTCTAACTAACTTTGGCTCTAAAGTATCTAACTAATCTTTGGTTCCAAAATATCTAACTGGTTCCAGAAACGGCGTCGCTTGGCTTCAGTCTCAATTCTTTGTTTGAGGAAATGTTATCGTTTGAATTAGTAACTACTCCTTTCATGGCTTGCTTCTTATGTCTTCCACGTGTGTCATTAGCTTAATAAGAAATGACTGCGCCTCTATTATCTTCAAGTTTCAACAGATCGCTGGCTTTAAACAAGTGGCACAAGAATTGAAATTTATGGCTTATTTGGAAGTTTAGAGAGGGAGGAGAGTAGAGGGGAATAGTTATCCTCTACCCTATTTGGATGTTTTTAAAATTAGTAAGGGGGAATTGAGTAATTAGCTATTCCTCTTGTTTGGATGTTTTTGAAATTAGGATCGAAAGGAGAGGAAATGATTTAAATAGAAAAATTTCCTCTATTCGAAAATAGACTTGCAACATTGACTTATGATTAATATGATTAATTTGTTAGATTAAATAATTATGTCTATTATTACTATTTTTTTTCACTGCTACTCCTTACTGACCAAAAAAGCTTCAAGAAGTAGTTGATTGATTGTAGAATATATATTTCTAAAAAAAAAAAATAAATAATGCAAACTGAATTCGGTCAATTTTTTGAAATATAATTTGTAACGTTAAAAAATTATTTTGTAAAAGGGTCATTAATTTTTTTCCTTGTACTATATATCATATACGTAAGCCCATATTGAACATCCAAAAGTAGTAAACGAAATATTTCATTCATTGATATTCTTTCTTATTACTTAAAGAAAACTTCTAACTTGATAAAAATTATTATATAGTACAAGAAAAAAAAAAAAAAAAAACTGACTGACATAAATCGAAAGAATGTACATACAAAAATTTAGTTTTTATAAAAGTTTTTACCAAACAATTAGTCAAGGTGGACCCAAAATTTTAAACTAGTGGGGCCATAGTAAAAAAAATAAAATAAAATAAAACCCTCCAAATAGGCATTTATATTGTATTAAAAAATTATAAATACACAAAATTATTGTTTCTAAATACATTAAGATACAATCATTTACTAATAAAGACAAAAAACAAAAACAAAATAATGTTTTTTATATAATACTAGGTTAGCTAGGATTTTTTTTTTTCTTTTTTGGTTGAAGTTAGAGCATTCATAATAGTGATGCTAAAAATTTTAGCTTTTAACACCTTAAAAAACTATTTTATGTATTTTACCACCTCACTTTATAATACACCAAATATCAAATGTTCTATTTTTTTATCATTTCATTTAAAATAATAGAAATAACTCATTAAAATAATGAAAAAAGAGAGAGAATTTGAGTTTTTAATTGAAGATATCTTAATAAAATATTGTGTTTTATTTTTAGCAACTTGCTACAGTCACCAGTTTACTGTAGTTGCAAAAACTTTAGCTTTAATTTCTCTAATAACACATGATTTTTTGGTTTTTTGGTGGTAAAATAGTTTTTTTTTTTTTTTTTTTTTTGGTGCTAAAATACAATCACCATTGTAAATGTTTTTATTGTTTTTGTTAAGTTTTTTGGTTGGATAATTGCTATTTGGGTGAGGCTAGTTAGACTTATTGAGGAGAAGGGGCCTAAGATTTTAGAAGGGGAACCCAATTACAAAAATAAAATATATAATAACTATATATATAATTAAAAAATAATAATTGGACTCGAGGGGGCCCCGGCCCCCTTGGGCCCCCACCTGGGTCTGTCCCTGCAATTAGTACTACAACTATAAAATATTCTCTACAAATATAACTCAACTACTTGCTAAAATTTCAAGGACATTTTGTAAGATAAAATTTAGAGTGTAGCGGAAACAAAACAGATATAAACATACCTCCAGTTATATTTGATTAAGTGTTTGGAGAAAAGAAGACTCACTATATGATGATAGTATTTATAAAAGGCGTCTTCTTGTCTATGGCCTTTACTTTACATATTTTCTTTTGATGGAGACAGGTTATACATATATAGGCTAAACTAAGGACCCTTTTAAATTAAGATTTGTTCCATAATCTCCTTCCATCGAGGAGTTTAAAACTTGTAACTTCAAGGTGTTTATTAACCAAAGAGGTTATACTAAATGAGAGTTACTTAGATATTATTATTCACTTTAACGTCTTTCACAAATAAAATCTTTAAGACATGAAAATTCATTTATCACTTAAATGTGGGCCACATAAAGTTTTCTTAAAATTTTACGTTCTCCTACTTGGTCCACTTGACATTTAAATCACTTGATAAACGATATTAACTTTAACAGGGCCATGATATTACTCATGTCAACTAGTTGTGAAATACTCCCACTCAAATAAAGAATCCAATATATGAATCATGCCGGTAATACCCTTAATTATAATGAGTACATCCTTCCATGTATTATAATGTATGGTAATCCTTACGTGAGTACTTTATGAGCTATTAATTCTTTATGAATGGACTACCTATTAGCCATTTGGGTCCTCTTTTATACATCCCCATAGATATATCATCCTTATATATCTCCACAGATATATATAACTTAATACATATACTTTATGTGCACGTAATAAAAATTATATATTTTCTTCCCCAAAACTAACCAAATATGCATCCAAAACATAAAATAATTAGAGAGAATTTAAACACCAAATAAGCTAACAAGTTCTATATGTCCAAAAGACTTTTATACTGCTTTGCCGACAAACCTTTAGTTTTGAAATTAATATATATTAGCTCAATAATTTTAACTCAATGGACAATTTCAGTTTCTTAAAATTATCTCTTAGACTAAATTTCTTTATATCGATGTGTTTATTTCGGCTTTCACAAACATTGTCCTTAGAGAAGAAAATTATAGCTGAGTTATCTTTAAAGAATCTTTAAAGGTCTCATTATAATATCAACAACCTTAAGACCTATCCATAATGCCTACCTTGTAGCTTCATAGCAAATAAGATGTCTTATATGACAAAATCAAATCACTACTTCCAAGTAGTATGTCATTCATATTTAGGAGTAAAAACAATACATTTACTCCCATTAATCTTAAGGTATATACACTAATTAACAATGTGTCCAATAAAACCAAATGGCATAGCAAAGTTGGTGAACCTTTATATATATACCATTAATAGGATGCCTATATACCTAACTTTTGCAACATAAAACTTTTATTGGGAGTCAAACCTTAATGGATCTTGTAAATTAATATTAATAGCTTTCACAAAACCTTTAGCTTTATAGGAATAAATTCCGAAGTTCTTACTCTTGAGCAATTAGATCACTCTCACCCTTGTACTCAATTTCTCATTTGACATATTTATTCAATGAGATGGTGGTTCATCCACATGAGTACCAAAACAAAGATCTGCAACAGCAAATAAAATAAACTTTAATGCTATGAAACTTAAAATTTAATTCTAAATTAACCAATGTCAATTTAGTAGTAAATTTGACCTTCCTATGGGTAAAGGCGCATCATGCATGGATTTACTATAAAACTTAATTTATTCATAAAACTAGTAAATATAAACACTTAGAATCAAAATTTCCATACCTATGGGCCTAGGAAAAATCTCATCTTAATGTTACATTCACCATTTTATTCCAATTAAATCATAAAAATAATAACCTCCCTATGGGGCCAAGTCATTATCTTCATGAATTAATTGCCACTTAGATGTCTTGTAAAAAATTTATTGATGTGATTATCATCTTGGCTTAGGATGCTATGGCAACTCCCATATCATTTTGATATTCACTACTTCATATGGCATCATAAAGATCAACCAATCCTAATATTGATAACGTTAATTAAAATAAACCATATTATGATATTTAAAGACAAGATAATCGTAAGAAACTATGAATACACTAAAAATATCATATATTCTAACGATGTAATGATCAAATTTTCATATATAGTCACAAACTTTATAAAATCATTGCACACTATATGCAAGTCAGAAAGGATAAGTTCTACTAGCCCAAACCATGTTTCATTTCTATCAAAGAAACATAATATTCTATATGCAAGCAGTTATCATGACAGTTGTCCACTTTCATGAGAAGCTTAAATTTGAAAAACCAATCCTATATCCAAAAACTATTCCATATTAAAGCCATCTAGCCCAAATGATTATATATGCTATTTTAGTGATAAGCTTCAACATTATATGCTATGACTCATACACAAGATATATGGCATAAAACTTAACATTATTCCATGCCTCTTAAAACTGAGTTTGCTAAGGTTAAAAGGCCAGATTTTGATGGCATAGTTAATTTAGCCGAAAGGTCCCAGCACAAAAGAATATGCAATGAAAATACTTTATATCCTTAAATCCATATGTGCATTAGAAATTTAGCCAAATCATAGAAAAACCTATGAATGAAAAATTACTAAACAACATAGCATGAAGGAGGCTTTGATATCAAATGTAAGATAAAATTTAGAGTGCAGCGGAAACAAAACAAACATGAACATACCTCTGGCTATAGTTGTTTAAGTGTTTGGAGAAAAGAAGACTCACTATATGATGATAATGTTTATAAAATGTGTCTTCTAGTCTATGACCTTTAGCTTACATATTTCATTTTGATGGAGACAGGCTATATATATAGGCTAGACTAGGGACCTTTTTAAATTAAGATTTGTTCCATAATCTCCTTCCATCAAGGAGTTCAAAACTTGTAACTTCAAGGTGTTTATTAACCAAAGAGGTTATACCAAATGAGAGTTACTTAGAAATTGTTATTCACTATAACGCCTTTCACAAATAAAATCTTTAAAACATGAGTTTTCATTTATCACTTAAATGTGGGCCACATAAAGTTTTCTTAAAATCTTTCACATTTTACAAACACCATGCATAGATTCAAAAAGAGCCTTATAAAAGATAGGGAGTGATTTACATTTGGCTTCCAATGGTAAAACTTTTGGCATGATTATTCCATTACCTTCAACCATGTCAACTTTTTTGTTATTGACCCTTCCCCATTCAATGCATTGAATCAATAAAACCAAAGTTAGGTTTACCGTATGTTGGACAAGGCCTACCCTAGGATAGGCCCTCATCCTCAATCCAAAAGGCATTAACTTATGTGGACCATCCTCACCCATTTCAAATGTCTCAGGTTTAAAACTAGTAATATCATCCCACATTTTAGGATCTCTTTATATGGTCTATGCATTGACCAATAATATCTTGTCAAGTGGTATATCATATCCTCTAATGGTGCAATCATAAGAAGACAAGTGAGCAACATGGTACAATTGAAAGGTCTCTGAGATGATACATTGAAGGTAGTGTAATTTAGAGACATCTAGTTTGTCTATCAATTTCTCTTGTACAATTTGATTTTTCAACTCTAATCTAGCCTTATTTAACACATCAAGATAATTAATTGAATTAATTAGACATTACCCATTCTAATGTCACTACTTGTGGGAGCTAACATATATATGTTAGCTCCCACAAGTATCTAAACCTGCCAATAAGTGTTTAAAACCCTAAGATGAATTAAAAAAAAAAAAAACAGATTTCATACTCTATGAAAAATGGAACTCATCCATGTTTTTTTTTAGAAGAATAGCATCTTATCCACACGAAAAAAAGAAGAAGAAGAAGATAAGTTTTTGTCAATCTAAAACCACCAAGGTTGTTAATTGTAAAAAATAAAGTGATGTGAATGATTGGTTTAGATAAAAACTAATAAATTTTGTCAACTTGATTGTCTTAAAAGGTAATGTAAGAATTGTTGTGTCTATAATAATGCTATGCATATTAACAATTATAACACAACTTATAGGATCCAATAATCCATACTGCAAATATCTCATAATTAATAGAGGAGTCTAAGCAAATAAACTTTATAGAAATTCTATTTTATAATAACACCAATTAAATTTTTAATAACATACAGTCTAAAAAAATTTATTTCAACCTAACTAAGTTCACAGAAAACTAGAAATTCACTGTGAAATGATTAGGGACTTTTAATTTTCAATTAAGAATTTATCAAAATAATCATTTCAAATATTTCAATTACTCAATTATATATTTAAAATTCAAATTTATGTTGAATGAAAATGACATATACTTATATGGAATAAACATGTTGTGACAATTTAAAATAGGCCAACCTATCTTGATGACATGAATAATGAATTCGGTAATTTTGGGTTGATTGCCGGTTGGGTAATCATAATCACAATTACTTTGGTGTTTTACTTTAGGTTTTTCCTTTAAGTTAAACCATGTAGTTATCTTAAGCAATGCAATGTACATCTAAATTGCGTAAAGACAATTAAATTCAACCATGTATTTTTATGTGAGTCAACACAATCATATTGTTAAAATTTCTCCCTAGGCTCATAGATAAGTCAACAACTTATAAATAATATTTCTTTGTTGCCTTTGCTCGAGTTAGGAAAAAAGTATCTCCTATGTCCACTTCATAAGATAATTTTTGCTAGCTAGGTGGCTTTGCACGTGCAAAATTGAGTGTGTAAGAATTCTCTTGGTTCCCTCCAAATTCATGATTCCCTAAATATAAACCCCAATTTCAAATATATAAACTTGGAAAGGAAATTTGAAATAACCCAAATTCTTTCTTATTTCTTAAACAACCTTCGAAATTGAAACAAATTATTATCAAGTGCATGACAACAGAAAAGAAAAATATACAAATATACATGAATACAACAATATTATAATGTACTACTAACAGTGTACTTATTATAATTGATAATTAATACTAAAACATTCTTTGAAAATATAACTAAGTTTTTTAAACCTTATGTTTAAACATTATTTACAAACTTAGAAAGAACCTTATTCATAACGGGGCGCACTTTAAAGTTGGCCTCCAATGCTATGGCTTTGGGCATAGTTGTCCCGTTACTTTCGGCCATGTCAATCGCTTTCTCACCTTGCCTCTTCCACTCAAAGCATTGAATCAATGACCCCAAAGTTAAACTCATAGTTCGTTGTGCAAGGCCTGCCCCAGGACAAGATCTCCTCCCTAATCCAAACGGCATTAACTTGTATGCGTTAGCCTTATTAGTTTCAAACCTTTTAGGCTTAAAACTAGTTGCATCATCCCACACATTGGAGTCTCTATGAATGGCCCATGCATTAATCAATAAGATTGTGTTACGCGGTACATCATATCCTTGGATGGTACAATCATCTGAAGACAAGTGAGGTAGGAGCAATGGGGCTGTTGGATACAATCGAAGGGTCTCTAAGATAACACTTTGAAGATAGGATAATTTAGAGATGTTCGATTCATTGATCAATTTGTCTTCTCCAATTTGGTTGTCTAATTCAATTGTAACCTTCTTCAATACATCTGGATGGTTGAGAAGATTGGACATTGCCCATTCTAATGTCGCTGATGATGTGTCAGTCCCTGCAAGTATCAAAACCTATCCAATATACATTAAAAAATAGATTTATTTCTGGTACTATTAAAAATGGGCGATCCCTATATATTCCAAACTTGCTAAACTATCTCAAGTAACTCTCCCCATCTTTTCATCAATAGGGATCACCCATATTTTGATTTCCTTATATTACTACTAAGCTAGATTTATTTGTTTATTTATTTTTATATTTACTGATAATATTTAGCTAACTTAACATTTTTATTACATTTAAGATCATTTTATAAATATATTTCCTTTTAACAGTCCAACATGCCATCGAGAATAGATGGTCTTATAGAAGTCATATAAAATTTCTACATTAACCTAATATGTATTCTACGTTCACACAATATTTCTAATATGTTTCTTCTTTTCATCCACCTGTCTCTTCTCCTGTCATTCACATTTTATTTAACCTCTCC
Organism: Quercus lobata; assembly: GCF_001633185.2. Classification (NCBI taxonomy): domain Eukaryota; kingdom Viridiplantae; phylum Streptophyta; class Magnoliopsida; order Fagales; family Fagaceae; genus Quercus; species Quercus lobata. The sequence goes on from NC_044910.1 coordinate 14,762,657, forward strand.
ATATTTATGAATTATAATTTCACTAAAAAATATTTTGAGAAAAAAAAGTAGAGAAAATATTATAAATTAAGGACCGTTGATAACATAAAAATATAAATTTGAGAAAATGCAAAGACCAATCAATTTGACATGAAAATATTTTTGTCGATTCGACTCAATTAAAACAAGTTTGCTTCTTATATTATACTCATCAAACCTACAAAAACAAATAGATAGTTTTTAAAAAATAATTTGCTTCCCTTTCTCTTACTGATATCAAAACCCAAATATATAGACATAATTAGCATACACTTTCTTTATTTTTAATTTTTTTTCTCATATCAGATATTAATTAATAAAAAAAGTAAAGAAAAGGAAATGAGGGGAGATTTTAAAAAAAATATATATATATATATATATATATCAAATTTTAAGCATTTTGTTAAGAAAGAATAATCATTAATAATATTGATCCAATATATTTTTTTTCCTTTATCCTTAATTAATTTCGGAGAGTGAGAGTAAACAAAAGAGGATAGCATGGAGGACCTCATCAAGATACCGTTGGTCCATGTACGACTTGACCTCAACATGGTAGCAGCACTTGAATTCAGGTATGTAATTAACCAAAATGTCTTCTCTCTCTCTCTCTCTCCTTTTTAAGGGAGCTATAGGTGTGGGATTATTTTTAAGTTTTGGAGTCTTTTTGAGCAAGCTTAATTTTGAATGAGAACTAAGTGCAATTCTTGGATTTCTAAAGTTCAAATTTTAACTAAATATATACAATATAAAAATAAAATTTAACCATATATACTACAAGAAAAGCTCGAGAGCTAGGAGGGCCATGACCGTAGGTCTAAAAGAAGTTCGGTCTCTGGGGAGGTTCAGTTTTTCATGAGTCCAACCAAATTGTGATTTTTTTTTTTTTTTTTTTGGTTTTTTAGGGACCAAATTGTGAAGGCTATATGAAAAAAAGTGGCATAATTTATTTATTTATTAAAAATAAAAATGAATAAAATTCCATACAGCGGAAATTTTGTCAAATTATACTAATTTTGTTTTGAAGAAAGTATTTTAAATTAGTCATTTTAAGAGCACTTTTTTTTTTTTTTTACTGAATTATTTCAAGATTACTTAGAAAATTATAATGGTTCTAAAACTGTGAAACATGACTTACTAAAATTGTTTTGAACTTTAACGTTTTAGTTGAAGTTTGAACTCAAAAGATGTGTTTTGAAGTACAATGTTGTATGCAACGTAAAATTATGCCTTCAAAAAAAGCTCCATAAAGCTAAGAGTTTTCTAACTTAATTGGTAAATCTCGATCAATGGCGAAGGGGCCCATGCCCCCATATTTTTTTTTGAATTCAGAGAACCATAATTTACAAGCTTGACTATTTCCTGTCGTTAAGTTCTGGTGTATGAGAAAATTAGATTAGGATTTTTACTTCTTTCTTTGAGTTGGATCTATTTTGGGATTGTTATTTTGTGAAATTGAAAATCTTTTTTTGAATAGTTACTGTGCATAATATCAAAGTTAACTATAGTATAATGAACTATGTATAGTACAAAAAGTGCAGTGGACGAATAAATAATAGTAAATAAACTAAGATGGATAAAATAGTTAATAATGCTTCCATACAAATACACTTATTTTTAAGCTTTAGGATCTCACATGTTACTAAGGCTAGAAATATTACTTTATTGTTTGCTTATTCATGAGGTCACATGTGTTATGGGTACTCACTTAAGTTAAAAGGCAAGGTGTCTCATTAATCTTGGTCGTGGGCCTTTTTTTTTTTTTTTTTTTAGTTTTAGGATTTGTTTAGATACTACTTATTTTGCTAAAACTAAAAATTTATTACTAAAAATACTGTAGATAAAGATAAAATTTAGTTGAAATAGTATAGTAAGACCCATGAATAATACTAAAAAGTGTAGTGGGGCTTATAAATAGTACCAAAAAGTGCAATGAGACCCATGAATAGTAGTAAAAATAAGTTAAATAGTAAAATAATTTATAATTTTCATCCAAATCCAAACGCACAGTTAGTATGTGTTTGGATTGCAGTTGGCGGTTATGCATTTGCATTTTCCTCTTTTTATTTTTTATTTTTTATTGAGAAGCTTTCCACCACGTGGGATGTTGTTTATCAATGGGTCTCGTGCACTGTGCACGGGACCCGGTACCTCTTTGACAGCAAAATTTTCACTGAGATTGCACTATTCAGTGGGTCCTGTGCACTATTCACAGGACCCACAATTCTCTTTTTTTAACAAAACTTTCATTAAAAATGGGTCTCATAGCACTATTCACACATTTAAAAATTATTTTGCTACAGTGTTTTCAGTTTTCAACAAAATAAGCGGTATCCAAACGGATGCTTAATATTATTCTTATGTTTTTTAGAAGTGTTGTATCTATAACATTTTCACAACACTTTCACAGTAAATCATAGTTGTTAAGTTGTTAAGTTGTTACTAGCTCCAATTTAAACCCAAAATTGAAATTACTTTTTTTCCCTGCCAATAACAATCAATAATAACCTGTTACTTAATATTTGTTATAAAAATATTGTAAAAATATTATGGATATAACATTTCTCCAATTTTTTTATTTATTAAAATGGTAACAATAATATTTTGTTGAATGATAAATATACTACATCATATAGTGTATAAATATAATATATTATTAATTTGACGAAAATATATGATTGATTATATTTTTTTTAATGAATTCAATGATCATACTCCTATTTTATATATAATTCTATTTTAGACTATTATACATAGAAAAATGCTATGTTAATAACATTTTAACAATATTTTCATAATAAATTCTAAATGATAGGTTGTTATTTGTTATTCTTGTGGGCAAAAAGCAATTTTAGTACTAGTTTCAGATTAAAACCAGTAACAACCTGTCACCTAAAATTTATTGTGAAAATATTGTGGATATAACACTTTTCATTGTACATAATATAGATATAATACAAAGGAAAAATTTATGGCCTCATTTTAAACTTGGTCCCCTTAAAAACAAATTCCTAACTCCACCATTTATCTTAATATTTCTAATAGAAACATTTAAAATTCGAATCTATTCCATTAATCATCACATTGAATAGTTCTACTTAATTATCAAATAAACTATCATACTATTAACACATTCCATAGAGAAAATCGTATAGACACTAATGTGCACTACACCCTCAAGGCCTCAACACTAAACATGTGTACTCCAACGCAAAGCATATTAATTTAAGTAATTTCACTATTTTATTGTATTTTGGAGGAAACCTATTAAAATTACGGTTAAATGATTAAATTAGTAATTTTTTAAAAGGTTAAATAATGTAATATTTTATTAACTACTTAACACCGTATCCTTTTTGTTGTTTATTCATTTTTCATGATAATTTACGTATAGTTTTCTCCTTATGTATATCAATTGCACCAGAGTTATTTTAGATTAAAAAAGAAAAAAAAGATCTAAAGAGAGATGGAGTGCAGTTACCATTATCAGCCCTTTGATAATTTGGTCCGTGTAATATTCTGGCTGTGATTTTTGCAAAGAAAGCAGATGATCAATCATAGTGTTTCCCTTCTGCTCCTCCTTGCTCCTCTTCTCATCAATAAGAGCTTGCCAGAATGAGTCTGTCCTCTTGGCAAGTCTCGTCAAACTCTTCTCCAAACCCCCATGATCAATCCAACGCAACAATGGCACAAACTCTCCTGGATTCGACGCTCCTCCATACTTGAAAACCTCCCGCATTATCTCCCTAAACTGCCTCGCTTCTTCGTCGTCCACCTTCACGTCCTCACCGTACCCATAGTACCTCTTCCCTGCCACCATTCTCATTATTATGTTAAATGTCAGCTCTGAGAACATCGATTTCAACTCTACCTTAGCAAAACCCTGGCACGAGTTGCGTGATAGTTCTCGTATCAAGTGCTTGACCTCATCCTCTCGAATGCCTAAGAACATATTGAGGCGGTTAGCTGAGAATATTTCTAAGGCACTGATGCGGCGAAGGTTGCGCCAATGGTCTCCATAAGAGGCTGATGCCATGGTTGTGTAGTTGTAGCTTAGAAGCTTTCCCGCTAGAAACCGAGGACGGTTGGCTAAAACAATGTCGTTCTTGGTAAAGCATTCTTCAACAGCGGATGGGGATGATACAATGACTACGAGTTGGGACCCGAATCGAAGGGAGAAGATGTTGCCATATTTTTGTGAAAGGTGTTGAAAAGTACGATGGAGAGGTTTCTTAATGAGATGAAGATGACCTAGAATTAGCAAAGAAGGTGGGCTTGGTGGGAGCTGTTTGTGTTTTGTTCTTGTTTGGAGCAAGAACTTGAAAGCCACTGCAAGGAGGAAAAGTAAAGAGAAGAATGAGAAGATTACAATGTGTTCCATGTTTATTTGTTTTTGAAATGGTTTAATGCTTTATGATAACGTCTTGGAAAAACGTTGTATATATAGGGGGACTGAATGTCTGCATGTGTTAAATGTGGTGCAAAGAAATGTACGGCGCAAAATCCTCATTTCAATTTGCATTTTTGGTCACCCAAGTTATCAGGCGGGATTGACTTTTCTGAATCAATTTACTAAAATAGTGATTAGTACATAATAAAAATAATTTTAATTTAATTATTTTGTAATTTAATTAATATTTTTTTTTTATGTTTTCAATAAATATGTTTATATAGTCTAAATTTTACAATCTAACCTTTCAATTATTAGAATAAATAAATAAATGGTATTAGTGATGTCAGTGTTTAGGGGTGGCGCCAAGAGTTAATCCATGTGACCACCCTTTTTTTTTCAATATACCTTAACAAATTTTGAGTTTTAAATTAATATGGACATTTTGACCACCCTATAACAATTAAAGTCCATTATAAATAAAATTCAACCTCTCCAAAATTTTGGTCCGTTGAATGTTGAACAAAAAATTACGTAAAATACTATGTTCACAACATTTTCGCAATATTTTCGTAACAAATCCTAAGTAGTAGATTATTATTACTGCTTAATAGAAAATTAATTTCAATGATAAGTTCAAATTAAAACCAGTAAGAACTTATCATGTAGGCTTTGTTGTGTAAGTATTGCAAAAATGTTACAGATGTAGCACTTCACAAAACTTGCCCATACAAACAAATTAGCCTAAAAACCTAAATCAATCTTTAATTGTGATTTTTTAAATTGTATTTTCAAATTGCTATTTTTTATATAAAAAAATACACAATTTTCAAATAACTAATCTGTTAGTGTTTGCTTTAGTCTTTAACCGAATTTGTTAGATTTATGTGATATAGTTTTTCAAAAAGATAATCAATTTTGTTTATATTATTGCTTATTTAGGCAATATGTTGGTAACTGAATGGGAGATCAGTAGCTTAATAATTGCTTACTAGTGTATATTGAAAAAGACGTAGCAAATAACATTGATAGTGAAACTATCACATCACACAATGATTTCAAAATATAAAAACTTGTGAAATGAAATTTTAAAAGTTTATATATTTGTGTATGTTTTTATTTTGTGATGTTAATATATTCAAGTTTTATTTTTATTAAATTTTTCTAATGACCACCCTGAAAAGAATTCTTAGAGTTGCCACTATTAGTGTTGAAACTAATTGAAAGTGAATTGTATCATTTTATTCTTAGAAAATTAAAGGAAGTTAAAATAATTTATTTCAATCAAAACAAAATTATTTTGAAAAAAAAAAATAGTATTTCTATGTTAGTTTTTCTCTTAGGCCTAATGGATATTGTCTTTGCATTCCTAGTACATGAGACAAGAGCAAGGTTATCGATTTTGTACCGTACCGGCCGGTACAGTCGGAATATACCGTATCGGCCAGCAATCCGGTATGCTCGACCCCCCTGTTTCGTACCGGAAACCATACCGGCCGTATCGGCCAATTTCGAGCAATACTGGTGGGTACCAGGCGTACCGGCCGGTACAGAAAAAAGTTTTTTTTTTTTTTTTTTAAGTTTTGTAATTTTTGAATTTTTGTTAGGACAAAATGGTAACTTATTTGTATTAACTTATTAGTATTATTTGTTTTCTTAGTATGCAATGGTAACTTTTAAGCTTTCTATTTTATTTTTTTATTTTTTTTCCCTTTTAATTGATACTAAAGTCTAAAACCATGAATAATTAGTTCTGAATTGAGGAAATGTTTTATGGTAAACTTTTATATTTATTATAATATATATATACACAGACACATACATACATATATATATATATATATATATATATTTATAAATATAAAAAATAGCGGTAAACCCGAAACGGTACACCGGTATTGACCGCTATCCGAAATATATTGTACTGGTGGCCAAACCGGTACGGTATTGACATCCTTGGACAAGAGTCGGAGGGAAAATATCTGTCCATAACGTTCCAAACTAAATATTCTTTATTTTGGGCACTTGAATGTTGAGTTTTATAAGTTCTATTACACATTTTATGAATGCATCTTAGCTTTATGTTTTTGACAAGGCATCTTAGCTTTAAATTTTTCATTTTTTATTTTATTTTATAGATTTAAAAATAAATAAATTATAGGGGTAGTTAACAATTAATATGTTTTAAGAATAGAAAAACAAATCATGTGAACTTATCAATTATGTTTGCAAAATTTATTTGCATGGATTTACTAAGTGCCGGCTCATAAACTTGCATATCTTAAAGAGAAATATTATGTTCACAACATTTTCATAACAAATCTTAAGTGGCAAGTTTATTGGTGAACAAAAACATAATTTTAGTGGTGAATTCAAATTAGAACCATTAACAACTTATCACCTAATACTTCTCCAATCTGAAATGGTGGCTTAGCTTGCCCTTATAATTAAATCAATAAAAGTGTCCTTCTAAGCAAAGAGACACATGAAGTCAGAAATGAAACCCTGAAGTCTGAAGATAATGTATCATTGCCTAATGGCAGCTCCAGTAATTATTTTTAGGGTGGTCACTAAAAAACTTAAATTATACAAAATTTAATAAAAAGACAATTTGAATATATTAACGTCACAAAAAAAAAAAAAGGCAAATATATGAAATATTACAATTTTTTGTATTAACAAAGAGAATAAGAAAGAAAATAGACAAAAAAAAGTGCAAATTGAAAATGATGATATGAGAATAATAAAGTGACCATAACAATTTTATAACAAATCTTATGTAAAAAGTTATTAGCTTGTTATTGGTGGGTAAAATATGTCAATATTGAATCCAAATTAGAATTAGTAATAGCTTACCATATAAAATTTATTGTGAAAATATTGTGGATGTAACATTATTCTTATGAGTCTCAAGTAAAAGTGTTCAACATTTTTATTAGGGTGATCAAAATAGGTTAATTTAGTAAATAATATATATTTTTAAAGTATATATATACAATATTTTCAAGTCAAGGTAGTCCTAGAATATATTAATTTTAAAATAAACTTCTATATAAATTTTTTTTTAAACAAGTGAGGGTGGTCTAGGACTACCCTCACATACAAGTAAAGCCCCCAGTACCGCTGCCTCTGCAGCTGAGACAATTAATAAGCAAAATCACTTAATTATAATTAGTTTCATCACGTGCGATAACCAGTAGATTATAAAATTTCCGGTTCATCAAAAGTAGTTGATTACGTGCATGCGTTGAGTTAGTGAGTACGCACAATTGTTTTCTTTTCTTTTATCTCCTTCCAATTGCGTCATCGAGTACGTGATCCCATTAGGCTTTGCTTCAAACAATGGAACTTGGAAAAATAAAAACCTGTGGGCATGCAATACCTGGAAAAAAAAAAAAAAAGGGTATAAAGTAAATAATAAAAAATTCAAGGATCCAGATTCTACGTCTAATTATTTGCTTACGTATTGGCATACACAAACATAAAAACTCCCCTCTATTGACTTTCTCCTTGCATACGTATCTAATCTAATATTTGAATTAATTCATATTAGTCCATTAATTATCATAATTAAAAAGAATAAAATAATCTTTATAATTTTCAATATGAGATTAAACATTTTCACTAACTGCTCATCTTCTATATTAACTTCCACATTTTTACATTTATGTTGAATATAAATCCATTTAATTAAGTAATATAAAAAATTTAAAATGCTCCAATATATATATATCGTATTTTTTAAAAATAAATAAATAATAGTGCAATAGACTTTCAATATATATATATAAGGTCTACTTTATCATTATTGTTCTTTAGCATTAGATCAAGACACTAATTAGATTTAGGTGTAAATGATATTTAAATTCTAAATCTTTTATTTAACAATAAGAAAACTAAACCCCGAATTAGAGACAACAATAAGATTTTTTATGAATATATATGTTTACTGTTTTCACTCTAGGGTTCTTGTAACTTTATTTTACCTTTAAAAAGAAAACTAGCATTAATCCAATGGAATTCTCTTAGAAGATACTGAAAATTCATAAGAGAGTAAATTTTTTAAGGAAGTCTTTTAGTAGTAAAACAGTAAGATTAAATTCTTACTATTATATATGATGATGTAAAAATCCTTAAGAAAATATACTAAAATTTTCTTTTCTTAATTTGAATTTATTACACAACAACCTAATATTGAATTCAAAAGGATTTAATTAATAAAATTTAAACACATCCTGATAAAAAAGTCCAATGAATTTCACAATCATGAAATCAGTGCTCCATCGTATTACAAAATTGTAGTTACTTCTTCTCTACAATAATCTCTTAAATATGTTATCTAGATAATCATAAAATATATTGGAGATCATGGCATAGGAGAAGAACACGTTATGTGCATAAATCTTTCATAGTTCTAAGAATGGCTTTGATTTTTACAAACAATAATTTTACCATATCAAATTATGCCTTTTCCCGCATTTTCCCATCAAACAAATTTAACGTTTATTAAACAAACTATATATATATATATATATATATATATATATGGACCAAATTAGAAAATGAAACATACCCCCCATTATCATCTCGTCCCCAAAATCAATTGGAACAGAGCCTATAAGGCCTAGCTAGTTTATTAGGAAAGTTTTATTAAAAAAAATAAATAAATAAAAAACACAAACCCAAAGCCTTTAAATTAATTAAGAAATTCTTAAGATATCGATATGCCTAACATAATCAATTAGAAGAGGGACCATCGTTTGCAACATAAACTACCATTTGCTCATCTTATTTACACGGATTTCTAATACAACACCACAAACAAATTACACATTTATGTAATTAACATATTTACACGTATTTCAAACACAACACCACACACAAATTACACGTTTATGTAATTAATATAGAAATGAGTCAGGAAACAAATCATATGTTGTAATATATGAAAAAAAGAAAAAGAAAAAAGAATTTGTTCAGTAAAATATTAAACCCTATTGCCCTAACAATTTAAGTCTAACAAAATAAAAAAGAGTGGTACTTGATATTAGATTTAAAACAAAGCAATCAAGTTCCAAAAGTCACGTACAAATATCCTAATCAAAACCACACCTAAATCATATCATATCGAAGAAATCTACTATAAAGAAGCAAAATAAAGGACACCCATTTAAGTTTTTGGTTTCTCTTAGGTAAGTTTTTTTAATTTATTTTTTGAATTCTCAACTATTGAACTATTTTGTGTGTTTTAGGTTTTTGGTTATTCTATGTATTTAGTTTGTAAGTGTTTTGATTTTTTCAATTGACTATCATTATGTAGAATTTGGTTCAAAACATGTCTTTCATGTTTTATAGTGCAATTTGATTCTAAGTTACTTTTATTTGTTGATTGTTAAGACTTAATCAATGTTTATCTATTTTTATATTTTAAAATTTTGTCTGTGTTTTGAGTCAATTTCTTAGTATGCGAAATTTCTACCATATTTCTTTGAAAGTTTAACTAAAATCAATTTAGAATTCCTCCCATATCTTTTTAGATCATAGATAATATTTAGCTAAATTAGATTCATCAGTCCAAATTTCCATGTAAGTCTATCTTTACTTTAACTTCTTTTTTTCATTTTTTTTTTTAAAAAGCTCAAAAATTTGGATTACGTTTCATGTGTAGTATTAATATATGTGTTCTTAAAGGCTAAAACACAATATAAAGAAAATTCATGATTATAGCCGTGCAATGCATAGGACTATCACTAGTACCTAAATAAAAACCAATCCAACCAAAAGTGAATCATATTTAATGTTTGAGTAATACTACAGTCACAAATTATTTTACAACATTTTTACAAACTAATGTTGTAGCCAATTTCTTTCTGGTTTTCATTTAAACTCACCTCTAATATCACTTTATCATTTACCAATAACCACTTACCACATTAGCAGTTTGTAAAATTTTTTGTAAAAAAAAAATTGTATTTCTAGCATTACTCTTTAATGCCCAATGGATTATTATTATTTTTAATTTTTAATTTTTTATTATAAGTAATGAGTAGGTTTTTTTTTTTTTTGGTTGAGAAACAAACACACACAAGGGAGAGGGAAAGGGATTTTAATATGTGTTTAGCGCATTCGTGCCTTATGGTGTTTGTCTTTCTATGTGCCTACTGTTTCAACAGTCTAATGGCAGTGGAACACTGAATTCTGGCTTGACTTATACAATCATGGCCTCAAAATTCTCTGTTTCTCTCCGTGCCATGCTGACTCTCACTCACTCTATGACCCTCTCGATCTTAGTCTTTTGTTTTTTAATAGATGGTGAAACAATGCATTTTAAGGAATTCAACAACTTTATCTTTTGAACTGCACATGTGACAACAGTTTAAACTCTCAATAGAGCGAGATGGAAAAATGTAAATCATTTTAAGAATTTTTAAGAATTACTCTCTCTTAGGTTTTGCTATCGTAAATTTAATTAATCAGATATTAAACGCATAACTTTTAAAAGCATTACTTTTTTTTTTTTAATGAGAATAAAACAAAAATTACATGAAAATAAATTCATTCAAATACACACTTAGTAATATTTAGTAATATTTACATGGAATGGAATGGAATAATCATAAGGGAATGGAAAGGAATGGAATGTATTTAAGTAAAGGAAAGGAATGGAAAAGAATGGAATAGAATGAAATTAAGTAATCTTGATTAGATATTTTCAAATAAAGGAATGGAAAAGAATGAAAATGAATAGAATGTAAGTAATCTTGTTTTGGAGCAACATGAAGGGAATGAAATGGAATCATTTTATGATAATATTACTATTAGACTCCTATTTTAAAATAAATGGTTGAATATATAGGGATATTTTGGGAGTTTTAGTAAAAAAATCATTAAATCTAATTTTATTCCCTCTCATTCCTCCCAATTTCGGAAGGAATGAAAATTTGAGATTTTAAGGGAATAGAAGGGAATGAGTGTTCCCTTCTACCCATTCCATTCACTTCTACTTAAACTCCAAAACAAGGTAACAAGCTTTCCATTCCCTCCATTAAAACTCCCAAACAAGGGAAGAGAAGAATATTCTAAAATTCTTTTTTTCACTCCTTTCCATTCCATTCCATTTCCTTCTCCCAAATGAGACCTGAATGACCAAATCAAAAGTATACTACTATGATGTTTGACAATATATATGATATAATTGGTCCAATCAATTTTTTTTTTTTAAATATTAATACAAATACCAACTTAATATTTAAGCCCCATTCTATTATAAAATTCAGCCATTAAAGTGTGCGTTTGGTGTGACTATGTCTATAATTTATAAATTAAGACAACCTACTTTTTAACCATGAATTTTTAAAAGGCATGGGCATGATGAGGTGGTCACCTATTGCATGTTAACGTGGTCATGATGGTTGACTACTAAATAAAATCATAATGATGATATATATGGCCCAATAAACTACTAAGAAAAGAACCTTCTTTTTATACCATGTGGTTAAAATGTTAAATCGTTTTATGGCATGTGGACAATTGTTGTAAAATTTAGTTAGACATGCATGTGAGTCATGTGACTAACTAGTTTGTTACAAGTTACAAACGCGCCAGGTTTTCTCTTTTAAACCAATGAGGTCTACCGATAGCCATTGGTGCTCTTTATATGCTAATGTCAAGTTCTTGACTTCACTCCCAAAACAAACCTATGTATGTTTCGCAAGGTAGCCAGTTGAACAACTAAAACATGGCCCTACACAAAAAAAGTCTCAAATATCACCAAGACATTTTTGTGATAGCTTTTGTCTACAACTTCACTAAATATATTTGTATTGGGTGTGATTTTTTGCAAATTCACCATTGAATCACATTTTTTTTTCTTATATTCGATCTATACTTAAAAAATTTTCTAAAAAATCAAAGATTAAGAGCTATGATATTAATAACTTTGTCCCTATTTTTTAGCATAGCTTCAAAAATATATAGAATTAAATTGAATTGAATATACTCAATTAGATGATTTGTTCAATTTTATTTTTTTAATTGTGTATTTTGAAATTATTATTATTATTATTATTATTATTATTAAGGACAAAGTTTAGCACTATACTAGTTAGGAGCTATCTCTTCCAACCCATTACATGGAGATTTAATAAGGACAAAGTTTAGCTACAAAATTGGTTATAGCTTAAGCTTACAATTTTACTCAATAAAATAAATATTATTACATATTTTGAAAATCTAACTGTTGAGTTGCATGTTCTTTATGCTCTCAATACACATGTCAAATTTTGTGTCAATCGGATATTATTTATTATATGATTTACAAGTTTATATTTTATGCATAATTTTGAACTACAAAAATTTGCAATTTAAATAATTTATTGATGACATAGTTATTAATTTTCAATTTTCTAGAAATTTTGCAAGTATGGAGGATATAAGAAGAAGATCTAATCTAATGGTGGATTTGTCAAAATTCATCTCCAATAAAAAGATATTGAGTAAGGTTGTAACCTAAGGCTACAACTAATTTTGTAACTAAACTTTGTTTATTTAATAATTCATGTATATTATTTAAATAAGTCAATGGCTCATTCAAGAAGTCATGTGACTAAAATTACACGTGAATGGTCTTTTCAACTATCACAAAATGGGTTGGAGGAAGATAGTATCAAACCAGTTTGAAGGTAAGCTTTTTCCTATTATTATTTGCTCATAATGAAAGGAAGGCATTAGGGTAGCCTGGTTTAAACATGTGACATAGGAATTGAAAATTTAAAGGGAGGTGTAGGAGGGTGCTGCTTAGGCTACAAGGGGACAAAGCTTGGCTGACAAACTAGGTTGTAGCTAATAGTTACAACCCCTACTAAAACATTAACATGACTACATATTTTTTGAAAATCTAACTGTTGAATTGCATAACTTTTTACTACAAAAACTTGAAATTTAAATATTTGATTGCTAAGATAACTATTGATCTTTGATTTTATGGAAATTTTGCAAGCATGAAAATATAAAAAGAAAATGTAATCTAATAGTGGATTTGTCAAAATTCTCATTTAATAAAAAGATATTGAATAAAGTTGTAGAAATTCGTTGCAATCAAGTTTATAACCAAATTTTGTCCAGTTACAAGCCCATTGGTGAAATGGGGATTTGGAACATATAGCAATGAATCTGCTACATGATCTTAGTCAACTCTAAACACATTTCACAAACAAAACCAGAAGAAAAAATTATTCTCCAAAAACAATTAATTAAATGAGATATTTTGTGTATGATTTTTCAAATCTCTACACTTCTATTTTTTTAATAAAGAAATACAAATAATTTCTTCTAAGTTGAATTCAGAAATGCTAAATAGTTTGTTTTGGACTTGTATCATATACCTAAGCCCATATTGAACATCCAAAATGTAGGAAAGGAAATATTTCAATTATTGATATTCTTTCTTATTAGTTAAAGAAAACTTCTGACATGATAAAATTTAAATATATAGTACAAGCAAAAAAGAAAATAAAAGGAAGAAGATAAAATTTAGTTCTTATGAAAGTGTTTACTAAAACATTTGTACCACAACTCTAAAGTATACTTTGCAAATATAGCTAAGCTACTCCCTAAAAACCCAAGGATACAGTTCAAATATCATGCATAGACAAAAAGAAAATAAAAGGAAGAAGATAAAATTTAGTTCTTATGAAAGTGTTTACTAAAACATTTGTACCACAACTCTAAAGTATACTTTGCAAATATAGCTAAGCTACTCCCTAAAAACCCAAGGATACAGTTCAAACATTATGCATAGACAGGGAAAGAATCTTATGCATGATAGGGCACGCTTTACACATGGTTTCCAATGGTACAACTTTTGGCATGGTTATTCCATTACCTTCAGTCATGTCAACTTTTTCATTAGTTACTCTTTCCCACTCAAAGCATTGAATCAGTGATCCCAATGTCAAGCTTACTATACGTTGGGCAAGGTCTGCCCCAGGACAGGCCCTCCTCACCAATCCAAAAGGCATTAACTTATATGGGTCGCATGCACCAATTTCAAACCTTTCACGTTTAAAACTAGTAGTATCTTCCCACAATTCAAGATCTCTATGTATGGCCCATGCATTGACCAATAAAACTGTGTCACGTGGTATATCATATCCTTTGATGGTACAATCATTAGAAGAGAAATGAGGTACTAACAAGGGGGCAGCAGGGTACAATCGAAAGGTCTCTGAGATGATACATTGAAGATAGTGTAATTTAGAAACATCTGGTTCGTCTATTAATTTCTCTTGTCCAATTTGATTGACCAAGTCTACCCTAGCCTTCTTCAAAATATCAGGATGATTAATCAAATTGGACATTACCCATTCTAATACAACTGCTGATGTGTTAGTTCTTGCAAGTATCAAGTCCTGCACAAAATGTGTTTAAAACAATTAGAAAAAAATGAAATAAACAAAGGATTGATTCGATACTCTATGAAAAAAATCACTTTCATAGAAAAATATAATCTTACCAGAAAGAAAGGAAAAATTGGGGAAGTTTTCTAACAATTAGATATAATCAGGTTAATTTTAAGTGATAGTCAATCAATAATCATATTTTTTGTGATGTCTCATGTCTATGATTCGAGCCCACCTCCCCACTCTCCTATTATCTACCCATAAAAAAGCTATATTAACTTAATTATGTCTAAGGGTTTTCAAGTAGTAGCCATGTGATAATAAGATTGTTTGTGGTATCCTATCTCTATGTTTTGACCTCAATTTCCTTCTTATCTACCTATCAAAATCATTCAACTATGTGTAACATGTAAATCTTTTATAAAAAATCTAAAATATAAAGAAACATCTAAAAACAAATGTGTAACTTGTTAAAGAATGATATGATTTTGGGATCATTAAACCCCTCCATTATTTACCCCCAAAAAAAAAAAAAAAAATCTAATATTTGCCATCAAAATATAAATCATAAAGCCATGCTATGAAGTATATATCAACAATTCACTTTCTCTCTCTCTCTCTCTCTCTCTCTCTCTCTCTCTCTCTCTCTCTCTATATATATATATATATTTATATATGACCCTAAAAATAGTAAAACTATATATATGTAAAGAAGGCATGGCTCATGGATTTTTTTTTCTCTCCTTGAATAAAAAATGTCATACATGAATTTCATGTGATTTTTTTTAATAGTGTAAGAACTTCTAAACTTATTAAGAAACTTTAAAAAACTTTAATTATTGAAAACACAATTCACTTTAAAAATCTATCTAAAATGATCTTGAAATTATATTTTTTTGGATATAGGATTTTAATTGTGCTTTTCTTATAAATAGAATTCCATTTTTTTTTTTATATATAATTCTTCATTTAAAAATATATTTCATATATTTTTAATCTAGTACGGCTAAGTTTTTTCCAACACACACATATTCAATAATTCTAGAACCACCATAATTCATAAAGTATTTCAAAACTCCTAATGACACAAATTGATAATGATAGATGATAAAGTTATTTTAATCATGAATTCAAATGAGAATCAATAAAAATTTGTTAGCTTTATTGTTATGACAAATATTATGAAAATCGTTGTGTCTATAATATTGTAGACAAAATTTAGTTACAAAATTGGTTGTAGTCTAAGACTACAACCTTACTCAATATTTATTTATTGGAGGTGAATTTTGACAAATTCACCATTGGATTACATTTTCTTTTTATATCCTTCATGCTTGCAAAATTTCTAGTAAATTAAAGATCAACAGCTATGTCATCAATAAATTTTTTAAATTGCAAGTTTTTGTAATTTAAAATTTTGTATAAAATATAAACTTATAGATTATATAGTAAATAATATCTAACTGGCACAAAATTTGACATGTGTATTAAGAACATAAAGAACATGTAATTTAATTGTTTGATTTTAAAAATATGTAGTAATATTAATATTTTTAAATGAAGTTATAGTCTTAAGTTACAACCAATTTTGTAACTAAATTTTATTCTAATATTGCTCTATATATTAATATATCACAATTAATAGATCATGTAACACTTTTTGTATGCCACTTTATTCTTTTTTCATTAAACACATAACATACCGTAATGAGTAAACATAAAATAAAACATAATAACCGGTCCAAAGGACTTACATTCCGGCAAATAGGATCCAATCATCCAATAATTCACATTGCATGTATCACATTATTAGTAGAGGTGTCTTCATCCTCGTTTATAACGTACTTGTGTGAGATATATATATTTATATAGTGTAAAACCTATTACATACACACAAAAGTGTGCAATAAACATTGCAAAAAATAACAGAAGTACGTTATGTCCTATACATACAAATGAGACGAATTCCTCCCAAATAATAGAGTAGTCATGACTCATGTGCATGTAGACCACTTGGCCTAACAACCACCCATGTGGCAAGATATATGCCATAGATAAGATAGCAACACAAGATTAAATAAGAGCATCTACTAGTGCCACGTTTCCGACTCCAATGACACATTTTTCTACGAGATCTTATATGATCACACAATTATCCATACACTTTCGTTAAAATTTGCATTGATATTAACATGTGAATGGATTATACCACTTATATATGGTACACTAATGGTACTTAGTGAAAAAATAATCCAACCACTACTTATTACATGTCTAAATTGTGAAAATGTGTGCAGAAGTGTGTCATCTAGACTTTTTACTTTTGTTTAGAGGGAGATGTAGTATGGGTCAAAATGAAGAGATAAATTAATGCAGTGTAGCATTTACCATCATAAGCCCTTTGATAATTAAGAAGATGATCGATCAAGTTGTTCCCTTCCTCTTCCTTATTCCTCACTTCATCAATTAGACTTTGCAAGAACACATCCGTTCTCTTGGCAAGTCCCTTCAACTTTTTCTCCAAACCCCCATGATCAATCCATCGCAACACCGCCAAAAACTCTCCTGGATTCGACGCCCGGCTAACTTTACTATCCTATTCATTATCTCCCTGAACTGCCTTGCTTCTTCCACGTCTTTCACATCTTCCCCATAGTACCTCTTCCCTCCCACCATTCTCATTATAATGTTAAATGTCAGCTCCGAGAACATAGATTTCAACTCTACCTTAGCGAAACCTTGGGTCGAGTTGTTTGACAGTTTGCGTAGCAAGTGCTTGATCTCGTCCCTTCGAATGCCTAAGAACATGTTGAGACGATTCGTTGAAAAGATTTCTAGGGCACTGATGCGGCGAAGGTTGCGCCAATGGTCTCCATAAGGGGCTGATACCAAAGTGGTGTAGTTGTAGCCTAAGTGCCTGCCCACTGAGAAGCGAGGACGGTTGGCTTAAACAATGTCGTTTTTGGTGAAACATTCTTCAACTGCAGATGGGGATGCTATGATGACCACAAGTTTGGAACCAAATCGAAGAGAGAAAACGTGAACGTATTTTTGTGATAGGCGGTGAAAAGTGCGGTGAAGAGGTTTCTTAAGGAGATGGAGATGACCTAGAATTGGTAGAGAAGGTGGGCTGGGTGGAAGGTGTTTGCGTGGTGTTCTTGTTTGAAGGAAAATTTTGAAAGCAATGAAGAGGAGGAAAAGCGAGCTCAGAGATCTTCTGTTCCACTTTTTCTGCTCCACTTTATATTCTACCAATAAAAACTTGTCACGTGTTACTTATTAATATTACCATTATTAATTAATGATAGTATTTAATTAATTATGTTAACACATGGCAAACTTTTATTGGTGGAGTATAGAATGAAACAGGAAAAGTGGGACAGAAGATTTGGATTCAGAGATGGGTACTAGAGCAAGATGTCTTCCATGCCACATATGTTGTTGTTGTTGGTGGTGGGTTTTTTTTTTTTTTTTTTTTTTTTTTTGAGTATGTGAAGAGATTATGATGAATATATATATATATATATATATATATATATAGTGGGGCTACGTGCCTACGTGTAAGAGTTTAATCCAAGAAATGAACTAACAAAAAAAAATTCTAACTTAGTCAATAGATTAGACACAATACTTTTCCTTTTATTTGTTCACAATCATTGATATAATCAATTGTAATGAGTGTACGTAAAAAAAAAAAAAAAAAGGTGTATCAATAATAAAATGCGAGGTAATTCGTTGATGACAAACTATATTATTAAAACAAATATTGTGAAATACAAAAATGTTAGGTAGTTTTCTTTCGGAAAGAGGACACAAAGATTCACTTTTATTTTTCGAATTCATATATTTATCTTTAAGGTTTGTATTCTAAATTAGTCAAGTCAATTAAGGATAGGTTCATTTATTTATTTATTTATTTATTTTTTTGGGTGATACTAGCACAGGATTCAGGTATTGAATGGACCAATTGATCCAACATTTATTATATAAATAATCTGACTGTATGGATTTGAAAAAGGCAGTTTATAAGAAATTTCATTGAAATTTATTTATTTAATCCTGCGAAAATGTGGGAGTGACAGAAGAGGGTGGGTGAGAGTAGAGGTGCGTGAGAGTGCCTGGTGTTTGACTTATGAAATTTGAATAAGCTTTATGAAATTGAGTCTTAGAGACTCAGTTTCTAGGTGGCTTTTAGCCACGTCATTTTTAGGCAACACAAATTGATGCTCAAAGACATGATTTATAAACTAAGTCTTAGAGACTCGATTTCCAAGTGGATGCCACGTGGAAAAAGCTCCAAATTAGACCTAATCAGAATATGGAAACCGAGTCTTTGAGACTCAATTTATAAGGCCTAAATCAAGTCTTTAAAATTCAAGATGTTATTAAAAAATATAGTTTCAAAACTGTGCCTACTAACTATATAGTTGGAAAAATGGGGTTAATTCCCAATTTTGGCCTGACTGATCTGGTTGTGTTACTTTCACTTGCATCTATTCAGGGAAAGCGAAATAACTTCCGACTTTTTTTTTTTTTTTTTTTTTTAGAATCAACTTCCGACTTTAGATAGAAAGAGGTCGGGGGTCAATATAAAGGGTACCAGCATATGCTAGAAGAAGGGAAATATTGATATTGTATTATTTAGAGAGCCTCTCCCGTAAGCTCACTTAACATCCAGTCATTATGTTGAGATGTTGGTGACTGTTCTTATTTATCATTGCTCTTATTTATCAGTAATTAAACAACTGAAGCTTACAAACTTCTAGTGACTAAGAATATTCACATCAGTTTTTTCAAATTTTTAGTTAAATTAATTTAAAAAAACTCTACATTTTCTAGTTTAGCTATCTATTGTTGTTAAGTAAACTCCAAGTGAGATCTAAATACAATAAAATTTAATATATTAGTTTATTTAAAAAATTTTAAGATCTAAATGATTTTTTTTTTTTTTTAATTTAAGAAGAATAAATTTATACTTTTGATGTTTGACTTACTATTCCACCCATATTTTAGGTAAAATTAGTTTGGTATTTTTTTTTTTGAAAAGACCAAGATATTGTCAAAATAATCATAATCAAGTTCGTTTAAGCTAGGCTTTAAAAAAATTTAGTTTAGGGGCTTCAAAATTTTATTTTAGGAGGGTCAAAAAATAAATTTAAAAAGTATATATAGATTTTTTTTTTTTTTTTTTTTGACAATGAACCCCCTGAACTATTCCTAGAGCCGCCCATGGGTGAACACAACCCACCACCTGACCCATAAGTGTGCCAATGTGTCTTTTAACAGCAACTTTAAAAATCCATGATTTGGGTTACACGCTAACATGCATGGTAGGTGCTTATATTCATGAACAAATGCATACATTGGAAGAAAACATACTATTAGGCCTAGGCGCATGGTCTGATCAGTAGTCTTCAGTGGATCATCTGGATTTGCAGAACAAGGGCTAATATTCCAAGTTAATTTTTTTAGAAATTTTAAGAGGTTGTATAAATTACAGTATCACTCACCATGTTATGAAAGTGTTTGCAAATATAGCTAAGTTACTCACTAAAGACCCTAAGGACACAGTTCAAACATCATGCATAGATTCGGAAAGAACCTTATGCATGAGAGGGCACGCTCTACACATGGCTTCCAATGGGACGACTTTTGGCATGGTGATTCCATCACCTTCAGCCATGTCAACTTTTTCTTTAGTAACCCTTTCCCACTCAAAGCATTGAATCAACAACCCCAAAGTCAAGCTCATTGTATGTTGGGCAAGGCCTGCCCCAGGACAAGGCCTCCTCCTTAATCCAAAAGGCATTAACTTATGTGGGTCAACCTCACCAATTTCAAACCTCTCGAGTTTAAAACTAGTAGTATCTTCCCACAACTTAGGATCTCTATGTATGACCCATGCAATGACCAATAACATTGTGTCACGTGGTATATCATATCCTTCGATAGTACAATCATTAGAAGACGAATGAGGTACTAATAAAGGGCCAGGGGCGTACAATCGAGATGTCTTTGAGATGATACATTGGAGGTAGTGTAATTTGGGAACATCTTGTTCGTCTATCCATTTATCTTGCTCAATTTGAGTGTCCAACTCTACTCTAGCCTTCTTCAACACATCGGGATGATTAATCAAATTAGACATTGCCCATTCTAATGTCACTGCTAACATTTTAGTTCTTGCAAGTATCAAGACCTACCAATATGTGTTTAGAAAAATAAGAAGAATGAAAAAAGAAAAAAAAAAGAATTGATTTGATAACCTATGAAAAAATCTTTTTTTGTTTTTTGTTTTTTTTCATAACAATAGAATCTTACCCAAAAGAAAGAAAAAGATTTGGGAGGTCTTCTAACAATTAGGTATAATTAGGATTGAAGTGATAGTCTAATAGTAATAACATCAGGTGTCCCATCTTAGTGATTCAAACCCACCTCTTTCCTCCTCCATTATCTACCCATATAAGAGTAACATTAAAAAAATAAAAATAAAAACAAAAACTATGTGTAACATCAATGGTGGCTATAGGAATTATTTTTAGAGTGGTTACTAAGAAATTTAAATTATACAAAATTTAATAAAGAAATAACTTGGATATATCAATATCACCCAAAAAAAAAAAAAAAAAAAAAAAAACCTTACGAAAATACATGAAGTGCATGTTACCATGTTGTTTTCCACTAACAAAGAGAAAAGTTAAAAATAAATAAATAAATAAATAAAAAATATTGATAAGAGATAAACTGGAAATTGAGAATGATGAGATTAGAGTAATCAAGTAAGAGAATTGAAATGACAATAGAGAATCAAAAGAAAAATGGATGATGTTTGCTACAACTATGAGATGAGTCGCTAAAGAAGCAAAATTATTGCCACTACACTGTTAAGGAGAACTCATGACTACACTATTTTTCTTGAAGAGCCAAAATTATTTTTGGAGTAATGCTACATTCACAATTTTTATTTTATTTTATATATATATATATATATATATATTTATATATTGTTATAAAAAGTGATGTCTATATTGGCGCCAAATTAGAATTAATAACCAATTTCCGCTTATCATATAAGATTTGTGAATGTAGTATTATTCTTATTTTTATTGAATCGAAATTCTTGTAATTCTCAAATTAGGGTGGTCAATATTTTTATTAGAGTGGTCAAAATAAGTTAGTTTAGTGTGTGTATACATTTTTTGACAAATCAAGATGGTCTTGTGACCACCCTGCAATACATGTATAGTGGCCCTGAGTAACATGTAAAAAAATAATATGATTTTGGGCTCGTTAATCCCTTCCATTAATTACCCAAAATATATATATCAAACATTTTTCATCAAAATATAATCATAAACCCAAGCCATAAAATATCAACACTTCACTTGGAAAGGGTAAAGCTATATATATATATATATATAGAGAGAGAGAGAGAGAGAGAGAGAGAGAGAGAGAGAGAGAGAGAGAGAGAGAGAGAGAGAGAGAGAGAGAGAGAGAGAGAGAGAGAGAGAGAGAGAGAGAGAGAGAGCTTGCCAATTTTGTTTTTTGTTTTTTTTTTCCCTCTCCTAAATAGCAACAATTCTACTTGCCAATTTTTGTTTTTTTTGTTTTGTTTTCCCTCTCCTAAATAGCAACAACTCTACATTTTTTTTTGGGTAGTCATTAAAAAAAAAAAAAATTTAATTGTACAAAATTTAATAAAAATGTAACATTAATATTTCAAATTAAAAAAAAAAAAAACTATAAACATGAAGTTTTATAATTGCTTCTACTTAAAAAAATTAAAAGGAAAAAATAAATTGCTAAGAGATAAAGTGATAATTAAAAATGCTGAGAGGAGAATAATAAAGTGTGAGAGAGTTTGAAATGATGAGAGAGAGAGAGAGAGAGAGAGCAATAGATAATACATGTTGCAATTGCAAGCCAAAGCATTGAAGAGAGTAGAGCTACCACGACTATAAAGTCAAGAAGAGCAACATTGCTAGCACAACAAAGGAAAACTTACAATCATATTATATCTCGCGGTTCCATTTTTTAGGATAAATGAAATTATAAATTATTTTTTATGTAATGGAATGGATAAGTTATGAATCTGAAATATTAGGGATTTTTTCTTTTGTTTTTGAATGAGTTTTTTTTTATGTTGAATATTTTGTTTTTTTGTTGTTGTTTGGCCGGCCTATATTTTTTGTTATTATTTGGGGTTTAATTTTATTATTATTTAAGGAGCTAAGGACTATGTTTGGTGGATCAAGATTATTTTTGTGGTTAATGCTAGCGATACAACAAATGACCCAAAAAAAAAAAAAAATTAAAACATTCCTAAATGAGAATACAAAAAAAAAAAAAAAAAAAAAAGGAAAAAAAAAGAATTAAAGATTGTGGTGGGCTTATCTATGAGTTGGTAAGCTAATTTAAGAATGTTGTGACATTTTGTTATGTCCATAACATTACTTTTATTTTTATTAAACTCAAATTCTTGGGATTCTTAAGTCAGAGTGTTCAATATTTTTTTAGAGTAGACAAAATAGACATAATTATGTATATAATTTTTTTTTTTATTAATAATTCTTAAGTTCTATGTAGAGTTGTCCCCGACTCTCCTTGTATAAAAAATGTCATACATGAAATTTCATTTTTTTCAAAAAATAAGTATAATTAAGAACTTCTAAAAAAATTATGACAATTTAATTAATGAAAAAAAGATTCACTTTAATCCTGTGGGGCCCAAACGATTTACGGGCCGGGCCCATCTACCTGGGGAAAATCCGAAGGCCCAAGCCGAGGAGGGCTATGGCCCAAAAACTCGACCAAATAGCCTATGGACATCGCCGAGGACGGCTCAGTCCTCGGCAGACCCAAAGTTCCCCCCCTGAAAGGAGGGCAGAAACGGTATAGGACCGAAACCAGGACAAAAGATCTAAAATATCCAGGGAAAGCTGCTGTTATTGCCATTTAATGCTCTGAACCTGACAGAGCCGCATTCTTTGGCTTTTACAACCATCCCCAATGACTTTGGGGGATAGGCTGATGGGACAAGTATCAATTTTGGAAAGATTGACCCTATACGTGGACGAAGGACAATGAACGCAGGCGAATATAAAAGGAAAAAGAAGTAACCTAAAAGGGAGGTTGGGAAAAATGGCCAGAAACCAGAGCCTCCCAGCCCACCTCTAGGAGAAAGACTCCAGGGGTGTAGGGAAACTTAAGCTCACACGAACACTGCGAAAACCCACCGCCTGTCAACCAGGGCCTAGCCTTTCAAACCCACGCTCTACAAATGATATTGTTAGGGGCCTTTTCACGTGCGAACCCGACACTGTTACGGTCCGTCACGAATCGCGTCCTTACAAATCCATTTAAAAATGTTTTGAATGAATATTTTAAAAAAATGATTTTAATTGAATTATTTTAAAGGAAGTATTTCAATTCTAGTTTTCAATATGTAATTCTTCATTTAAAATTAAATTTTAAATATACAATATATTTTTAACACATGATTGGATCACAGCACTTATATATGGGACACCAATAATACTTATCGAAACATAATCTAATTATCACTTTATCAAATGTCTAAATTGTGACAAAATGTGTAAGTGTGTGATCTAGAATTTTTATTTTTGTTCACCCAAAGGAAAGGAAGGGTGGAGACGAGAGAGATGTAGTATGGGTTAGAATAAAGAGAGAAATTAAAGCAGTGTGGCACTTACCAACATAAGCCCTTTGATAATTTGGTCGGTGTAGTATTCCAGTTGTGATTTTTGCAAAGAAAGCAGATGATTGATCATGGTTTTTTCCCCTTCCTCGTCCTTATTCCTAGCCTCGTCAATTAGTCCTTGCATGAACACATCTGTTCTCTTGGCAAATCCCTTCAACTTCTTCTCCAAACCCCCATAATCAATCCACCTCAAAACCGCCACAAATTCTCCTGGATTCGATGCCCCGGACATCTTTATTACCTCACTCACTAGCTCCCTGAATTCCCTTGCTTCTTCCACGTCTTTCACATCTTCCCCATAGTACCTCTTCCCTGCCACCATTCTCATCCCATTTGTCAAACATCCAGATATCTAGCAACAGTACTTAATTTGAAATTTCAAGGTTTAGGGATAAAGTGTATTAGAGCATTTCCATCGGCTCTTCTATGAAAAATGCTATTTTGACACACCAAAAACCCACTTTATTATTTTAATACATTATTTTACAATATATCATTTATCACATGTTCTATTCTTCAATCCCATACATTAAAATAATATAAACATCACATTAAAATATCATTAAAAAAAACTTCAAACAGTAATATATACTACGCAGCCCACCGCCACCACCACTGCCCATAGTAGCCCACCCCTACAACCACCACAGACAACCATAACCAAAACCCAAAATCAACCAACCAACCAACCCACTACCACCAACAACCATAGCTAAAATCCAAAATCAACCGAACCACCAAAATTAGCCCATACCCACCGCCGTAACCCACCAACATCAGCCCATTACAACCCATGAAACTCAACCCATATCCACCCCCACAAAAAAAAAAAAAAAAAAAAAAAAAAAAAAAAAAAATTCCAGAAAAACCATAGCTAGAGAGAGATTGGCATGGAAATGATGCATTGGTGTCGGCATCAGCATGGAAGAGAAATGATGATGAGAGAAGAAAATATGAGAGGATGAGAGAGCTATGATCGGTGTTTGAGAAAAAAAGGGGAGGAAGAGACTGACAGAGAGATGAGAGAGAAAAGAATAAAAAAATCATTAAAATTTTACAACGTCTGTCCATACGCTTCCATATTTGAAAGTGTACTGTTCATCAATGTCAAATTTTTTGACATTTAGAACATCTCATGAGAGATGTTTTTTGGTATTTCGTGTGCCAAATGCCAAATATTTGGCATTTGGCACACCTGATAGTAATGCTCTTAGTGTATCGTATCAGTATGTATATAGTAAATCCTCCTAGATTCCTTAATACCATTTTTTGTTATACAAATATTTTGTACTTTTTTCTTGTTTCACTTTATACTTCACTAATTACAACCTAGCACTACTTAAACAGCTAAAATATATCCCTTCAAAAGAAAAAGACTGTAATAACCCCAAGAAATCTCTTTTTGAGCCTAGCTTCAAAACTAAATTGACTTAAAGTTGAATTGAATATAATCCAGTAAATAGTTTTATTTTCTTTTGTTCTTTATCATAGGTATTTTGAAATTATTAATATTAATATTATTATTATAGACAAAGTTTAGCTACAACTTAGTTTGGAGCAATCTCTTCTAATTCATTATGTAAAGATTTATAAGACTGTCTAAGTATATTATTTAAAAAAATCACATAACTCATTCAAAAAGTCATGTGGCTTACACATAGATAGTTTCTTCAATTATCACATAATAGGTTGGATGAAGATAATTTCAAACTGGTTTTGAGCTAATATTTTACCATTATTACTTGCTAACATTGGAGGGCAGGTTCCTAGGTAGTGAAGAAAAACTAAGAAATGTATGAACAACTTTGATGCAAGAACAGTGAGGTAAAGCTTAAGCACGTGGAGAGAGAGAGAGAGATGAATTGAATAACTTCTTTGCATAATAAAATGATAATTAGCAATACACAAAGCTTATATAGGTCCAGCCTAACACACACAGACCTCTCTGTAGTGACTATAACAAACTCCAAATTATGCAGAGCTGACTTTGTTACACTAACAGATTTTCAAAGCTCTAACTAACTTTGACTCTAAAATATCTAACTAATCTTTGGTTCCAAAATATCTAACTGGTTCCAGAAACGGCGTCGCTTGGCGTTAGTCTCAATTCTTTGTTTGAGGAAACGCTGTCGTTTGAATTAGTAACTACTCGTGTCATGGCTTGCTTCTTATCTCTTCCACGCGTGTCATTAGCTCAATAAGAAATGACATCGTTCTATTATCTTCTACAGGTAGCTGGCCTTAAACAAGTGACACAGGAATTGAAATTTAAAAGGGAGTGGAGGAGGGTGCCACTCAGGCTAAAAGCTCATTGGTGCAAAAACGATTTAGAATATTTAACTTTGAATCTACGTACTACACGTTCTAAGCCAACTCCAAGTCACCAAAAAAATATATATATATATTTGCTCCAGAAAAATGATTTATTAAATAAGTTCTTTTGTGTATGATTTTTAAAATCTCTACAGTTCTATTTAATTATTTCGTGAATATATATAAATAATTTGTGCTAAATTGAATTCAAAAAGGCTAAATAGTTTTTTTTTTTTTTTTTTTTGGTACTATATATCATATACGTAAGCCCATATTTCAACATCCAAAAGTAGTAAACGAAATATTTCATTCTTATTGATATTCTTTCTTATTACTTAAAGAAAACTTCTAACTTGATAAAAATTATTATATAGTACAAGAAAAAAAAAAAAAAAAAAACTGACTGACGTAAATCGAAAAGAATATACATACAAAAATTTAGTTATTATAAAAGTTTTTACCAAACAATTAGTACTACAACTGTAAGATATTCTCTGAAAATATAACTCAGCTACTTACTAAAAATTCAAGGACATTTTACAAACACCATGCATAGATTCAAAAAGAACCTTATAAAAGATTGGCGAGTGATTTACATTTGGCTTTCAACGGTAAAACTTTTGGCATGGTGGTTCCATTAAACCATGTCAACTTTTTGTTATTGACCCTTCCCCACTCAAAGCACTAAATCGATAAAACCAAAGTTAGGTTTACTGTATGTTGGACAAGGCCTGCCTTAGGATAGGCCCTCTTCCTCAATTCAAAAGGCATTAATAACTTATGTGGACCATCCTCACCCATTTCAAACGTCCCGGGTTTAAAACTAATAATATCATCCCACATTTTAGAATCTCTTTGTATGGTCCATTCATTGACCAATAATATCATGTCAAGTGGTATATCATATCCTCTAATGGTACAATCATAAGAAGACAAGTGAGCAACGGGGTACAATTGAAAGGTCTTTGAGATGATACATTGAAGGTAGTGTAATTTTGAGACATCTAGTTTGTATATCAATTTCGCTTGTCCAATTTGATTTTTCAACTCTAATCTAGCCTTATTTAACACATCAAGATAATTAATTGAATTAATTAGACATTACCCATTCTAATGTCACTGCTGATATGTTAGCTCCCACAAGTATCTAAGCCTACCAATATGTGTTTAAAACCTTTAGAAGAATTAAAAGAAAATGGACAGATTTTATACTCTATGAAAAATGGAATTCATTCATTTTTTTTAGAAGAATAGCATCTTATCCACACGAAAAAGAAGAAGATAGAGACTAGGGAGGTTTTGTAACAATTAGCTATAATTAAGGTTTAAGTGATAGTTGTTGATGCCCATTTTTGCAAATCCATATCCAAAAGCCCATGAGGAAGAAAGCTGAATAAAAATCAAGGCCCAAATTGAGCCAAATTGATAAAGACAAATTGAACCCAAGACCCTTTTGATCCAGTCAACATTATTTGACCCACAAAGGCCCAAATCCTTTTGTATAAAAAGATATGCGTGAAAGCTAATATGAAGAAGCTCGATGAAAAGAAACAAGGAACAATAGGAAGTGTCAGCAGCAGGAGTCACATGAAGGAAAGAAAAGCCAAACCGAAGGAAATGACAAACACAGCAGGAAACGTGTGAAGAAATAAGATAAAAACACGCAGCAGAACGAAACAAAACTAATCTGCTATGGCAGAAACAATGTGGGAACGAAAGAAGACAAAAGCAGAAGATAGTAAAGCAAGCACAGAAGGGCTGAAGCACCACCAACCTGTACCCAGCCAATACAAGAGAGGTGGGCCCACGGTCGAGGGGATTCAGAGGGTGTGGTTTGGTGGCGAGGGGAAAAAAGGGTCTATATTTGGTTTCCAGTTGTAACTTTTTTTGGGAATATATCCTACTGGGATAATGTCTTACCCAAAAGAAGTAATAGATAGTTGGGACCATTCGATGCATGCCATAGAGTTAGGTAGTGAGGTAGCCCAATCCTTATTGGTTAGTCACCTAGAGGTAGAGGTATATAGTAAGAACAAACAAAATGGAATTTTGTCATGAAATGAGTAATGGTGCAGCTAACGTATTATGAGCAGAGGTAGTGGCCGAGCAACCAATAGGTTGGTGGGTAGTCCTGAAGGGATGCCTACAACAAGCCAAAAACAGTTGGTGAAGCCCTAGGAGTAAAAAGGAGAAATCCCATTGAATTAGCTCACTATAAAAGGAAGAGGTAACTATGGCAGAAAAAGAGGAGACCCAATGGAGAGGAAGCACCGAAGGGAGGCACTTAGAAAGAGAGAGTCACCCAGAGAGAGACCCAAGAAAAGAAAATACCAAATGGGGAACAACCCATGGCAAGAGAGTAGTAAGAAACTAAGAGTAAAAGAACGGAGAGAAAGAAAGAAAGAAAGAAAGTGGTAAATTGAAGAGAGATAATATGACAGGAATAGGAGAATGCATCAATAGACCATCTTTTCCCTCCCTCTTAGCAAACCCACTCTTTGAAGTCTCTAAAAGTAATAGCTAGTAGCCATTTAGGCCTATTCTCCAAAATGCACAGCTTTGATGGCAGAAGTCTATGACAAGGTTTTTCAAGTTGGGGTTTGGGTTCTTTTTTGGTTTACTTACTCTATGGGAAGACTCAATACTTGATTTCGATTGCAAATATATTTAATTTCTCTCATTATAAATTATATTTGCTGTATTTAGTCATTCTGTTGTAGCACGTTTTATCACGTTTGCTACATCAGTTGTCCTGCTCTGGTATCTTTACTTGTTGTACTAGTTATTCTGCTGTAGTACATTTTATTATATTTACCGTGTTAGCTATTATACTAGCTAAACCTTTTCTACTAAAACTTTCTTATTTCTTTGTTATTATGTGTTTTACTTTTGATACAAATTAATCATTATCCTGCCATAAGTATATATATATATATATATATATATATCTCATTTCTCATGTTCTGCAAAATATATTTTGTAGATGTATATGTGAGTACGTATAAGTATATTTATGAATATGTGTATGTATATATTTGAGAATATGCTAACCCATGTAAGCTAACATTTGCTTGATTGGTATTTTCTTTGGGTTTTAGATTTGTTTATGTTCAGGAAGTAGAAAAGTATTTCTGCAGTAAAAAAATGAAGACTTGTCATTCACATTGCAAAAGGCTTTACTGCACGACATAAGGTTTTAATGCACAACAGACAGCTTTAATGCACAGCAGACAATTTAATGGCACAACAAAAGGCTAAATTGCACGACAGGAGGCTTTAATACACAACAGACAACTTTAATGCATAGCAGAAAACTTTACTACACAGCAGGAAGCTTTATTGCATAGCAGAAAGTTTTATTGCACAGCAGATGGTTTTACTGTTCGGCAGAAAGTTTTGCTACATAGCAGAAAAGTCAGTCCTGCGACAGAAACTGGAGAAAAGTTCCTTCCGCGGCAGAAACTGGAGAAAAGTTCCTTCTGCGGCAGAAATAGAGGATAAGCCCATTTTGCAGCGTCTTCCCTTGGACTTGGACTCAGCGTTTGTGCACAAATTGGCAGCGGCAGAGTGGTATTTTAGAGCCCATTCCGAGGAGCGTTAGACCCAACTTGCTTCTTAGAAAAAGCCTAGACTAAGCGTTGTCCAATAACATCAAGATGCATGTCTAAAGTACAAGAAATGTAAAAAAGAACTCTCGACAATAGTTTAGTAATAATTGCATCCTTTATGGCATGTCCTATATGTGTGGCATAAACCTCACTTCCTCCCTCCCCAATTATCTATCTAATAAAAGAAAAACCAAAACATAAATAATTAACTCAATTTTGTGTAAGAGTTTAAGTAATAACTCTATTGTAATAACATTTTTTATGGTCTCCTATATTTAGGTTTTGACCCCAATACTTCCCTTATCTACCTATCAAAAACACTCAACTATGCGTAACAAGTAAATCTATATGTAATGTGTAAAAGAATGATATGATTTTTGGCTAATTTCTGTTTAAAATATGATTCTTCATTTAAAATTCTATTTTATAAGGACAATACCTTCTTAATATAGCACAACTAAGGGGATGTTTGGTACCACAACTTAAACAATAGTTTTCAATTTTTAAAAAATATTACACATATTTTCACACATTTTTTCACCCACGTATTTCCAAAAAATTACAAATAATGTTACTAGAACAACATTACCAAACAAGCCTTAAGTTTTTGTCAATCTCCCTAGGCTCATATATAAGTCAACAACTTATAAATGATATTTCTTTGTTGCCTCTGCTCTAGTTAGGAAAAAATTATCTCCTCTGTCCACTTCATAAGATAATTTTTGCTAGCTAGGTGGCTTTGCATGTGCAAAATTGAGTATGTAAGAATTCTCTTGGTTCCCTCCAAATTCATGATTCCCTAAATATAAACCCCAATTTCAAATGTATAAACTTGGAAAGGAAATTTGAAATAACCCAAATTCTTTCTTATTTCTTAAACAACCTTCGAAATTGAAACAAACTATTATCATGTGCAAGATAACAGAAAAGAAAAAGATACAAATATACATGAATACAACAATACTATAATGTACTACTACCAGTGTACTTATTATAATTGATAATTAATACTAAAACATTCTTTGAAAATATAATTAAGTTTTTTAAACCTTATGTTTAAACATTATCCACAAACTTAGAAAGAACCTCATTCATAACTGGGCGCACTTTAAAGTTGGCCTCCAACGCTATGGCTTTGGGCATAGTTGTCCCATCACTTTCAGCCATGTCAATCGCTTTCTCACCCAGCCTCTCCCACTCAAAGCATTGAATCAGTGATCCCAAAGTTAAACTCATAGTTCGTTGTGCAAGGCCTGCCCCAGGACAAGATCTCCTCCCTAGTCCAAATGGCATTAACTTGTATGCGTCAGCCTTGTTAGTTTCAAACCTTTCAGGCTTAAAACTAGCTGCATCATCCCACACATTAGGGTCTCTATGAATGGCCCATGCATTAACCAATAAGATTGTGTTATGTGGTACATCATATCCTTGGATGGTACAATCATCTGAAGACATGTGAGGGAGGAGCAATGGGGCTGTTGGATACAATCGAAGGGTCTCTAAGATAATACTTTGAAGATAGGATAATTTAGAGATGTCCAATTCATTGATCAATTTGTCTTCTCCAATTTGGTTGTCTAATTCAACTGTAACCTTCTTCAATACATTTGGATGGTTGAGAAGATTGGCCATTGCCCATTCTAATGTTGCTGATGATGTGTCAGTCCCTGCAAGTATCAAAACCTATCCAATATACATTAAAAAATAGATTTATTTTTGGTAATATTAAAAATGGGTGATCCCTATATATTCCAAACTTGATTAAACCATCTCAAGTAACTCTCCCCATCTTTTCATCAATAGGGATCACCCATATTTTGATTTCCTTATATTACTACTCAGCTAGATTTATTTGTTTGTTTATTTTTATAGTTCTAATAGTATTTAGCTAACTTAACATTTTTATTACATTTAAGATAATTTTATTAATATATTTTCTTTTAACAGTCCAAAATGCCATCGAGCATAGTTGGTCTTATAGAAGTCATATAAATTTTTTACATTAACCTAATATGTATTCTACGTTTACACAATATTTCTAATATGTTTCTTCTTTTCATCCACCTTATTCTTCTCCTATCATTCACATTTTATTTAACCTCTCCATATTTATGAATTATAATTTCACTAAAAAATATTTTGAGAAAAAAAGTAGAGAAAATATTATAAATTAAGGACCGTTGATAACATAAAAATATAACTTTGAGAAAATGCAAAGACCAATCTATTTGAAATTAAAATATTTCTCTCAATTCGACTCAATTTAAACAAGCTTTTATTATATTATACTCATCAAACCTACAAAAACAAATAGATAGTTTTTTAAAAATAATTTGCTTCCCTTTCTCTTACTGATATCTAAACCCAAATATATAGACATAATTAGCATCCACTTTCTTTATTTCTAAATTTTATTTCTCATATCAGATATTAATTAATAAAAAAGTAAAGAAAAGGAAATGAGGGGAGTTTTTTTTTTTTTTTTTTTTAAATAATAATATTGATCCAATAATTTTTTTTCTTTATCCTTAATTAATTTCAGAGAGTGAGAGTAAACAAAAAAGGATAGCATGGAGGACCTCAAGATACCGTTGGTCCATGTACGAGTTTACCTCAACATGGTAGCAGCACTTGAAATTCAGGTATGTATTAATTAACCAAAATGTCTCTCTCTTTATTTATTTATTTAAGGGAGCTATAGGTGTGGGGTTATTTTCATGTTTTGGAGTCTTTTTGAGCGAGTTTAATTTTGAATGAAAACTAGGTGCAATTCTTGGATTTCTAAAGTTCAAATTTTAACTAAATATATACAATATAAAAATAAAATTTAACCATATATACTTCAAGAAAAGCTCGAGAGCTAGGATGGCCATGACCGTAGGTCTAAAAAAAGTTCGGTCTGTGGGGAGATTCAGTTTTTCATGAGTCCAACCAAATTGTGAATTTTTTTTTTTTTTTTTTTGGTTGAGAAACAAACCAAATTATGAAGTCTATATGAAAAAAAGAGGCATAATTTATTTATTTATTAAAAAAAAAATAATAAAATTCCATATAGCGGAAATTTTGTCAAATTATACTAATTTTGTTTTGAAGAAAGTATTTTAAATTAGTCATTTTAAGGGTACATTTTTTTTTTTCTACTGAATTATTTCAAGATTACTTAGAAAATTATAATGGTTCTAAAACTGTGAAACATGACTTACTAAAATTGTTTTGAACTTTAACGTTTTAGTTGAAGTTTGAACTCAAAAGATGTGTTTTGAAGTACAATGTTGTATGCAACGTAAAATTATGTTTTTAAAATAAGCTTCATAAAGCTAAGAGTTTTCTAACTCAATTGGTACATGTTGATCAATGGCGAAGAACCCTAGTTTTTTTTTTTTTTTTTTGGAATTCAGAGAACTATAATTTACAAGCTTGACTATTTCTTGTCTTAGTTTTGTGTCTGAGAAAATATTAGGAGTAGGAAAATTTTACTTCTTTCTTTTGACTTAGGATCTGTTTGAGATTCGCTTATTTTGATGAAATTGAATTTTTTTTTTAAAGTATTGTAAATAAAGGTAAAAGTTAGCTGAAATAGTACAATGAGACTTATGAATTATATCAAAAAGTGTACTAAGACCCATGAATAATAGAAAAAATAAGCTGAATAATAAAATAAGTTGGCAAATTTCATCCATGCCAAACACACACTTAATTATTTTTCTAAAGCCTTTAAGACTTCACATATTTCTAAGGGTTCGTTTGAATACAGCTTATTTTGCTAAAAACTGAAAACTGAAAACATTGTAGCAAAATAATTTTTAAATGTGTGAATAGTGCTGTGGGACCTATTTTTAATATTTTTTTGGAATAAAGTGGTTGTAGGACCCGTGAATAGTGCATGAACAGTACGTGAACAGTGTACTTTATCCCCTAGAGCTGAAACGCGTGGAGAAAAAAAAAAGAAAAAAAAAAAAGAAAAAAAAGAGGCGTGAAACGCCAAAAACACAGACACAGGAGAAAAATGCTGAACCCAAATGCTCACTAAGTCTAGAAATAAACCATACACTTCAAGGTTCAAAAGAAAAAGGTGATGTTAGGGTCTGTTTGAATACCACTTATTATTGAAAACTGAAAACACTGTAATAAAATATTTTTTAAATATATAAATAGTACCGTGAGACCTAGTTTTAAAGTTACTTTAATGAAAAAAAAAGTACTTGCAGGTCTTGTGAATAGTATACAGGACCCACTAAAAAACGCTGGACGCGCAAAACTCCAAACGCTAGATGCTATAAAACATATACTTAGTTACTCCTCAGGTATGCTTTCCTTCTTTAGTTTTATTATTATTATTATTATTATGTTTTTTAGAAGTGATGCATATATAGGCCCCGTTTGGTACGTAAGTTTAAATACATGTTTTTAGTTTTTAAATAATATTATATGTATTTCTATACACTTTTTCACCTACACGTATTGTAAAAGTGTTGTGAAACACAATATAGATATAATACAAAGGAAAAAATTTTGGCCTCATTTTAAACTTGGTCCCCCTACAGACAAATTGCTAATTCCGCTATTAATCTTAATATTTTCAATAAAGACATTTAAAATTTGAATCTATTTCATTAATCATCACACTGAACAGTTCTATTTAATTATCAAATAAACTATCATACTATTAACACATTCAATAGAGAAAATCGTATAGACACTAATGTGCACTACACCCTCAAGGCCTCAACACTAATCATGTGTACTCCAACACAAAACATATTAATTGAAGTAATTTCACTATTTTATTAATTGTATTTTGCATGAAACCTTTTAAAATTATGGTTAAATGATTAAATTAATAATTTTTAAAAGGTTAAATAATGTAATATTATATTAACTACTTAACACCGTATCCTTTTTGTTGTTTATTCATTTTTCATGATAATTTACGTATAGTTTTCTCCTTATGTATATCAATTGCGCCCTAGTTATTTTATTTATTTATTTATTTAAAAAAAAAAAGCTCTAAAGAGAGATGGAGTGCAGTTACCATTATCAGCCCTTTGATAATTTGGTCCGTGTAATATTCTGGCTGTGATTTTTGCAAAGAAAGCAGATGATCAATCATAGTGTTTCCCTTCTGCTCCTCCTTGATCCTCTTCTCATCAATAAGGGCTTGCCAGAATGAGTCTGTTCTCTTGGCAAGTCTCGTCAAACTCTTCTCCAAACCCCCATGATCAATCCAACGCAACAATGGCACAAACTCTCCTGGATTCGACGCTCCTCCATACTCGAAAACCTCCCGCATTATCTCCCTAAACTGCCTCGCTTCTTCGTCGTCCACCTTCACGTCCTCACCGTACCCATAGTACCTCTTCCCTGCCACCATTCTCATTATTATGTTAAATGTCAGCTCTGAGAACATCGATTTCAACTCTACCTTAGCAAAACCTTGGCACGAGTTGCGTGATAGTTCTCGTACCAAGTGCTTGACCTCATCCTCTCGAATGCCTAAGAACATGTTGAGGCGGTTAGCTGAGAATATTTCTAAGGCACTGATGCGGCGAAGGTTGCGCCAATGGTCTCCATAAGAGGCTGATGCCATGGTTGTGCAGTTGTAGCTTAGAAGCTTTCCCGCTAGAAAGCGAGGACGGTTGGCTAAAACAATGTCGTTCTTGGTAAAGCATTCTTCAACAGCGGATGGAGATGATACAATGACTACGAGTTGGGATCCAAATCGAAGGGAGAAGATGTTGCCATATTTTTGTGAAAGGTGTTGAAAAGTACGATGGAGAGGTTTCTTAATGAGATGAAGATGACCTAGAATTGGCAAAGAAGGTGGGCTTGGTGGGAGGTGTTTGTGTTTTGTTCTTGTTTGGAGCAAGAACTTGAAAGCTACTGCAAGGAGGAAAAGTAAAGCGAAGAATGAGTAGATTACAATGTGTTCCATGCTTATTTGTTTTTGATATGAGATTGAGATGGTGAAGTGATTTTAATGCTTTTTCATGCTTTGTGACTACGTCTTGGAAACACGTTGTATATATAGGGGGACTGCATGTGTAAAATGTGGTGCAAAGAAATGTACGGCCCAAAATCCTTGTTTTAATTTGTATTTTTTGTCACTCAAGTTAACAGGCGGGGTTGAATTTTCTGAATCAATTTATTAAAATAGTGGTTAGTACATAATAAGAGTTTTATAATTCAATTAATATTCTTTACGTTTTCAATAAATATATCCATAGTTTAACCATTACTAAAAATGTGTTCTATAGTCATGGTTATTTTAGTTGCATTTTCAAAAATGAGGTTACAACTAACCTATAACTGCGTTTCTAAGAAATGCAGCTTAAACAAACTACTGACCTATAACCATGTTTTCAAATCTCACAATCTAACCTTTGAATTATTAGAATAAATAAATAAATGGTATTAGTGGTGTTGGTGTTGAAACTAATTGGAAGTGAATAGTATCGTTTTATTTAAAAAAAAAATTAATGGAAGTGAAATAATTTATTTCAATCAAATAAAATTATTTCGAAAAAAAATATTGTATTTCTAATTTAGTCTTTCTCTTATGAATGCATCTTAGCTTTATGTTTTTGAGAAGGCATCTTAGCTTTAAATTTTTCATATTTTATTTTATTTTATAGATTTAAAAAATAAATGAATTATAGGGGTAGTTAACAATTAATATGTTTTAAGAATAGAAAAACAAGATCATGTGAAATTATCAATATATGTTTGCAAAATTTATTTGCATGGATTTACTAAGTCCCAGTTCATACACTTGTGAATCTTAAAGAGAAATGTTATATTCACAATATTTTCATAACAAATTTTAAGTGGCAAGTCTACTGTTGAGCAAAAACGTAATTTTAATGGTAAGTTTAAATTGGATCCAATAACAACTTACAACTTAACACTTCTCCAGTCTCAAATGGTGGCTTAGCCTGTGCTTATAATTAAATCATCAAAAGTATCCTTCTAAACAAAGAGACACATAGGGTCTATTTAGGATCCGCTTATTTTCTTGAAACTGAAATTTTTTTACTAAAAATACTGTAGGTAAAAATAAAAGTTAGCTGAAATAGTACAGTAAGACCCATAAATAGTACCAAAAAAGTATAATAAGACATTTAAATAGCAACAAAAATAAATTAAATAATAAAATATACTAACTTTTTATATTGAAATTAAAAGCAAGGCCAAAGTCAGGAATAAACCACTGAAGTCTGAAGATAATGTACCGCTGCCCCTGCAGCTGAGATAATTATGAAGCAAAATCACTTAATTATAATTAGTTTTTATCACGTGCGATAATTAGTTGATTGCGTGCATGCGTTGCGTCAGCGAGTACGCATAATTGTTTTCTTTTCTTTTATTTTATCTCCTTCCAATTGCGTCATCGAGTGCGTGATCCCATTAGGGTTTGCTTCAAACAATGGAACTTGGAAAAATAAAAACCTGTCGGCATGCAATAGTTGGAAAAAAAGTGATAAAATAAATAATAAAAAATTCAAGGATCAAGATTCCACATCCATTTATTTGCTTACGTATTGGCATACGCAAACATATATGTATATACACACACACGATCAAGAAGCCAATTACATTTAGGTGTAAATGATATTTAAATTTTAAGTCTTTTATTCTACGATAAAAAATCAAATCTCAAATTAGAGACAGCAATGAGATTTTTTTATGAATATGTTTACTGTTAGGCAGGGGCGGAGTTGTGTTTTTTTGTGGGGGGGGGCGGGGGGATTTTAAATATATATAATTATTTTAATTTTGAAAATGTTTTCAAAATTTAGTCTATAAAAATAAGAGCTGGCTCTCCCAAATATTTGAATTAGTCCAATGATACTTTTAAAAAAAATAATTGGTCTAATAGTAATAAAGATATAACTTTATTTTTCACAATTTTATTTTTTATTGTAGAATATGCTTTTATATCTGTTAAATATTTGATAAATTTTGGCATCAAATATGTTTGAATCTATCTTTTTTAAACCTGCTATGTGGCAATTAACAAGTCATTGACTCATTAAAAAAATTTTGTCATTAAAACTATACATGAAATGTGTCTTTAGTTGTCACATAATATGTTAGAGTAAAATAACTTCAAATATGTTTGGAGACTAATTTATTTCTCCAAGTTTTGGATCATTCATATTCTTGAAAATTTCATTAGTTAAATTGAAAGGTTTTTTACTTACTTTAGTATAAAATTTGATAATCTGTATTTAAAATGAAATTTTCTAAGAATTTCACTATGAAAATGGAAAAAATGAATTTTATTTTATGAAAGATCACCATCAAACATAATTTTGATAGAAAATACTAAACTCTATTTTTTTTGCTAGGTGTGTGTATATATATAACTTATCAAATAAAAAAGTGTGGGTATATATATATGTGTGTGTGTGTGTATAATAATAAAAACGTGTGTGTATATATATATATATATATATATATAGGATTGGGATCAAGTTACACCTAGTGTAAATCTAAATAATGTTACACCAATCAATATTTTTTAATTGGATGTGAATTTTGGCAAATCGATCGTTGGATTACATTATCTTTGTATATTCTCTATGCTTGCAAAATTTCAAGGTGATCAAAGATTAATAGTCATGTTATCTATCAATTGTATAAATTCGAGTTTTTGTAATTGAAAATAATGTATAAAAGATGATTTTGTGTGTGTGTATGTGGAGGTTATCTTGATAAATATATTAGTGCCACAACTTGGCCCCCCAAACAAAAATTCTTGGCTCCACCCCTGAGTCTAGGGTTCCTATAACTTTATTTTACCTTTAAAAAGCAAACTAGCATTAATCCAATGAAATTCTCTTAGAAGATACTAAAATTTCTTTACAGAGAAATTTTTTTAAGGAAGTCTTTTAGCAGTAAAACAGTAAGATTAAATTCTTACTATTATATATGATGATGCAAAAATACTTTAAAAAAATATACTAAACTTTACTTTTCTTAATTTAAATTTATGGCATAACAACCTAATATTAAATTCAAAAGGATTTAATTAATAAAATTTAAACACATACTGCTAAAAAAGTCATATGAATTTCATAATCATGAAATCAGTGCTCCATCGTATTAAAAAAGTGAAGTTACTTCTTCTCTACAATAATCTCTTAAATATGTTATCTAGATAACCATAAAATATATTGGAGATCACGGCATAGGAGAAGAATACGTTATGTGCATAAATCTTTCATAGTTCTAAGAATGGATTTGATTTTTACAAAAAATAATTTTACCATATCAAATTATGCCTTTTCCCGCATTTTCCCATCAACCAAATTGAACGTTAATTAAACAAACTATATATATATGGACCAAATTAGAAAATGAAACATACCCACTTATCGTTTCCTCTCCAAAATCAATTGGAACAGAGCCTATAAGACCAAGATAGTTTATTAGGGAAGTTTTATTAAAAAAAAAAAAACCATAAAAAACACAAACCCAAAGCCTTTAAATTAATTAAGAAATTCTTAAGATATCGATATGCTTAACATAATCAATTAGAAGAGGGACCATCATTTGCAACATAAACTACCATTTGCTCATCTTATTTACACGGATTTCAAATACAACACCACAAACAAATTACACATTTATGTAATTAACATATTTACACGTATTTCAAACACAACACCACACACAAATTACACGTTTATGTAATTAATATAGAAATGGGTCAGGAAACAAATCAAATGTTGTAAAATATGAAAAAAAAAGAATTTGTTCAATAAAATATTAAGCCCTATTGCCCTAACTATTTAAGTCTAGCAAAATAAAAAAGAGTAATACTTGATATTAGATTTAAAACAAAGCAATCAAGTTCCAAAAGTCACGTACAAATATCTTAATCAAAACCACACCTAAATCATATCATATCAAAGAAATCTACTATAAAGGTTTCGTTTGAATACAGCTTATTTTGCTGAAAACTGAAAATACTGTAGCAAAATAAATTTTAAATGTATAAATAGTACCGTGGAACCCATTTTTAATATTTTTTTTTTCTGAATTAAGTGGGTGTGGGTCCCGTAAACAGTGCATGAACAGTACACAATGTCTCCTGCACAGTGTAATTTGCGTGCATGAACAGTGCGGGTTACTGTTCATAAGCCTAAATGCACTATTCATGTTCCATGAACAGTGGAAGAAGCAAACGCAGCTCAGGGAAATGCAAATCCAAACGCTCACAAAGAAGTAAAATAAAGGACACCCATTTAAGTTTTTGGTTTCTCTTAGGTAAGTTTTATTTATTTTTTTTTTTGAATTCTCAACTTTTGAACTATTTTGTGTGTTTTAGGTTTTGATTATTTTATGTATTTAGTTTGTAAGTGTTTTGATTTTTTCAATTGACTATCATTACGAAGAATTTGGTTCAAAACATGTCTTTTATGTTCTGTAGTGCAATCTGATTTTAGGTTACTTTTATTTGTTGATTGTTAAGACTTAATCAATGTTTATCTATTTTTATATTTTTATATTTTGTTTGTGTTTTGAGTTAATTTCTTAGCTATTATGTGAAATTCCTACCATATTTCTTTGAAAGTTTAACTAAGTTCAATTTAGAATTCCTCCCATACCTTTTTAGATCATGGATAATATTTAGCTAAATTAGATTCATCGGTCCAAATTCCTATGTAAGTCTATCTTTATTTTAACTTCTTTTTTCATTTTCTTTTTTAAAAGCTTAGAAATTTGGATTGCTTTTCATGTGTAATATTAATATATGTGTTCTTAAAGGCTAAAACACAATATAAAGAAAATTCATGATTACAGCCGTGCAACGCATGAGACTTTCACTAGTACCTAAATAAAAACCAATCCAACCAAAAGTGAATCATATTTAACGCTCGAGTAATACTACATTCATAAATTATTTTACAGCATTTTTACAAATTGATGTTGTAGCCAATTTCATACTGGTTTTCATCTAAGCGTACCACTAACATCACTTTATCATTTACCAATAACCAATCACCACATCAATAGTTTGTAAATTTTTTTTTGTAAAAAAATTTGTATCTTTAGCGTTACTCTTTAATGAGGTGGTGAACATTTAACAATGTTGTGGTGGGAGGTTGGATGTTGATGGCCAGTCTAACAGTGTTTGGCACTGTAAGACCTCTCTCTCTCTCTCTGGGTGTGTTTGCGCGCATGCGTGCCTCATGGAGTTTGTCTTTCTATGTGCCCACTGTTTCAACAGTCTAATGTTGGTGGAACACTGAATTTTGGCTTGACTTATACAATCGTGGCCTCAAAATTCTCTGTTTCTCTCTGTGCCATGCTGACTCTCACGCACTCTATGATCCTCTCGATCTTAGACTTTTGTTTTTTAATAGATGGTGAAACAATGCATTTTAAGGAATTCAACAACTTTATCTTTTGAACTGTACATTTGACAAAAGTTCAAACTCTCAATAGAGCGATATAGAAAAATATAAATCATTTTAAGAATTTTAAAGAATAAACTCTCTCTTAGGCTTTGCTATTGTAAATTTTATTAATCAGAACGCATAACTTTTAAAAGCATTACTTTTTCTTTCTTTTTTGTTTTCAATGAGAAGAAAACAAAAATGACATGAAAATAAATTCATTTTAGATGTTCCGTTCTCTGAATGATCAAATCAAAAGCATATTACTATGATGTTTGACAATATATATATATGATACAATTGGTTCAATCAATTTTTTTTTAATATTAATACAAGTACCAACTTAATATTTAAGCCCCATTCTATTATAAAATTCAGGCATTAAAGTGTGCGTTTGGTGTGACTATGTTTATAATTTATAAATTAAGACAACCTACTTTTTAACCATAAATTTTTAAAAGGCATAATCTTTTTAAAAGGCATGGGCATGATGAGGTGGTCACTTATTGCATGATAACGTGGTCATGATGGTTGACTACTAAATAAAATCATAATGATGATATATATGGCCCAATAAATTAACTACTAAGAAAAGAACCTTCTTTTTATACCATGTGGTTAAAATGTTAAATAGTTTTATGGCATGTGGACAATTGTTGTAAAATTTAGTTAGACATGCATGTGAATCATGTGACTAACTAGTTTGTTACAAGTTACAAACGGGCCAGGTTTTCTCTTTTAAACCAATGAAGTCTACCGATAGCCATTGGTGCTATTTATAAGCTAATGTCAAGTTCTTGACTTCACTCACAAAACAAACCTATGTATGTTTCGCAAGGTAGCCAGTTGAACAACTAAAACATGGCCCTAAACAAAAAAAGTCTCCAATAACACCACGACATTTTTGTGATAGCTTTTGTCTAGCTACAATTTCACTTAATATATTTGTATTGGATGTAATTTTTTGCAAATTCATCATTGAATTAAATTTTTTTCTTATATTCGATATATACTTAAATTTTTTTCTAAAAAATCAAAGATTAAGAGCTATGATATTAATCAACTTTGTCCCTATTTTTTAGCATAGCTTCAAAAATAGATAGAATTAAATTGAATTGAATATACTCAATTAGATGATTTGTTCAATTTTATTTTTTTAATTGTGTATTTTGAAATTATTATTATTATTATTATTAAGGACAAAGTTTAGCATATAATAGTTAGGAGCTATCTCTTCCAACTCATTACATGGAGATTTAATAAGAACAAAGTTTAGCTACAAAATTGGTTATAGTCTAAGGTTACAACTTTACTCAATAAAATAAACATTATTATATATTTTGAAAATCTAACTGTTGAATTGCATGTTCTTTATGCTCTCAATACATATGTCAAATTTTGTGTCAATCAGATATTATTTATTATATGATCTAAAAGTTTATATTTTATACATAATTTTAAACTACAAAAACTTGCAATTTAAATAATGATAGGCCAAAAACGTATTGACCTCTTGTGATGAATTAATTGATTAATTAGCCAAGTTTATTAATTAATCAAATTAACATGCAAACGCATGGTAGCACAAACAAATCACTAATTAAACTAAGTGCAGTGGAAATTAAATTGACACGGTGATTTGTTTATGAATAGGAAAAACCAACACGGTAAAAACGAGTAGTGATTTGTTTAAGGT
The DNA here is from genome assembly GCF_001633185.2 of Quercus lobata. Taxonomy (NCBI): domain Eukaryota; kingdom Viridiplantae; phylum Streptophyta; class Magnoliopsida; order Fagales; family Fagaceae; genus Quercus; species Quercus lobata. The sequence goes on from NC_044910.1 coordinate 14,806,208, forward strand.
CACCACTCCCGAAATTTCACTATTATCACAACAAGCGATTACAAGTAAATGAATCTCAGTACCTTATATCAACCTACAATTGAACCCTTACCCCAATATCTAATTGGACTTCGTTCTGTAATGACAATTTCTCCTTTTGATGCACTATTTCCAGTACATGACTAACCAATTATGCGGATTCTAGTACGCGACTTCAATCACCAACTAGAGAAGGTTGTTAGTTGCAAAGTTTTTCAGTTCATCCCAACGATGAAGATCAAGAAGATGCTTGGTCACAAAATCCTACGGTGCACAAAACACGACAACTTCTTCACAAGAACGATGAACTAAGACAAATTCTGTCTCCAGTTACAATTTGCTTGAACAAACTTTACTCAACACTTGTGCAACTTGTGTCCACTTTGACAACCCTTAAAATAATCCTTTTATATGTTTAGGATTGTGAGAAAAGAAAGGCCAAACACATAATCTCGGATTGGAGTCAAAACAGAATTGAAATTCTATTTTTCATAAACCTCGACAGATGTCTATCTATTGAGTAGCTGTTGAGCCACGAGGCTAGAACAGCTCTTCAAGCTCGATAGATAACTAGCTATTGAGTTAGTTATTGAATTTTAATGAACTTACACTTTTCAGCTTGAATCTTAGACAGACTTGCATGGTTTCAACACTTGATCTTGAAACATAGTTTCTTGAAGTATTAAACACATCCTAGATCTACCTAAATACAAGTAAATTGCGTTTTGTCAAAGGATTAACCAATTACATAAAATAGTAACATATGTTCCTAACAAGTGAATCACATATGTCCTAACAAATAATTTATTGATGACATAGTTATTAATTTTTAATTTTCTAGAAATTTTGCAAGTATGAAGGATATAAGAAGAAAATGTAATCTAATGATGGATTTGTCAAAATTCATTTCCAATAAAAAGATGTTGAATAAGGTTGTAACCTAAGGCTACGACTAATTTTGTAGCTAAACTTTGTCTATTTAATAATTCATATATATTATTTAAATAAGTCAATGGCTCATTCAAGAAGTCATGTGACTAAAATTACACGTGAATGGTCTTTTCAACTACCACAAAATGGGTCGGAAGAAGATAGTATCAAACTAGTTTGAAGGTAAGCTTTTTCCTATTATTATTTGCTCATAATGGAAGGAAGGCATTAGGGTAGCTTGGTTTAAACAAGTGACATAGGAATTGAAAATTTGAAGGGATGAGTAGGAGGGTGCTACTTAGGCTACAAGGGGACAAAGTGTGGCTGATAAACAAGGTTATAGCTAATAGTTACAACTCCTACTAAAACATTAACATTACTATATATTTTTTGAAAATCTAGCTGTTGGATTGCATAATTTTTTACTACAAAAACTTGAAATTTAAATATTTGATTTTTGATATAACTATTGATTTTTGATCTTATGGAAATTTTGCAAGCATGAAAAATATAAGAAGAAAATGTAATTTAATAGTGAATTTGTCAAAATTCTCATTTAATAAAAAGATATTTAATAAAGTTGTAGACATTCATTGCAATCAAGTTTATAATCATATTTTGTCCAGTTACAAGCCTATTGGTGAAATGGGGATTTGGAACATATAGCAATGAATCTGCTACATGATCTTAGTCAACTCTGAACACATTTCACATACAAAACCAAAAGAAAAAATTATTGTCCAAAAACAATTAATTAAATGAGATATTTTGTGTATGATTTTTCAAATCTCTACACTTCTATTTTTTTTTTTTTAAATTTTTTATAGAGAAATACAAATAATTTCTTCTAAGTTGAATTCGGAAATGCTAAATAGTTTGTTTTGCTTGTATCATATACCTAAGCCCATATTGAACATCCAAAACGTAGGAAAGGAAATATTTCAATTATTGATATTCTTTCTCATTAGTTAAAGAAAATTTCTAACATGATAAAATTTAAATATATAGTACAAGCAAAAAAGAAAATAAAAGGAAGAAGATAAAATTTAGTTATTATGAAAGTGTTTACTAAACAATTTGTACCATAACTCTAAAGTATACTTTGCAAATATAGCTAAGCTACTCCCTAAAAACCCAAGGATACAGTTCAAACATCATGCATAGACATGGAAAGAATCTTATGCATGATAGGGCGTGCTTTACACATGGCTTCCAATGGTATGACTTTTGGCATGGTTATTCCATTACCTTCAGTCATGTCAACTTTTTCATTAGTAACTCTTTCCCACTCAAAGCACTGAATCAGTGATCCCAATGTCAAGCTTATTGTACGTTGGGCAAGGCCAGCCCCAGGACAGGCCCTCCTCCCCAATCCAAAAGGCATTAACTTATATGGGTCGCATTCACCAATTTCAAACCTTTCAGGTTTAAAACTAGTAGTATCTTCCCACAATTCAGGATCTCTATGTATGGCCCATGCATTGACCAATAAAATTGTGTCACGTGGTATATCATATCCTCCGATGGTACAATCATTAGAAGAGAAATGAGGTACTAACAAGGGGGCAGCAGGGTACAATCGAAAGGTCTCTGAGATGATACATTGAAGATAGTGTAATTTAGAAACATCTAGTTCGTCTATTAATTTCTCTTGTCCAATTTGATTGTCCAAGTCTACCCTAGCCTTCTTCAACACATCAGGATGATTAATCAAATTGGACATTACCCATTCTAATATAACTGCTGATGTGTCAGTTCCTGCAAGTATCAAGACCTGCACAAAATGTGTTTAAAACAATAAAATAGAATGAAATAAACAAAGGATTGATTCGATACTCAACGAAAAAAATCACTTTCTTAGAGAAATATAATCTTACCCGAAAGAAAGGAAAAATTGGGGAAGTTTTCTAACAATTAGCTATAATCAAGTTAATTTTAAGTGATAGTCCATCAATAATCATATCTTTTGTGATGTCTCATGTCTATGATTCGAGCCCACCTCCCCACTCTTCTATTATCTACCCATAAAAAAGCTATATTAACTTAATTATATCTAAGGGTTTTCAAGTAGTAGCCATGTGATAATAAGATTGTTTGTGGTATCCTATTTCTATGTTTTGACCTCAATTTCCCTCTTATCTACCTATCAAAATCATTCAACTATGTGTAACATGTAAATCTTTTATAAGAAATCTAAAATATAAAGAAACATCTAAAAACAAATGTGTAACTTGTTAAAGAATGATATGATTTTAGGATCATTAAACCCCTCCATTATTTACCAAAAAAAAAAAAACTTGCCATCAAATATAAATCATAAAGCCACGCTATAAAGTATATATCAACAATTCTCTCTCTCTCTCTCTCTCTCTCTCTCTCTCTCTCTCTAAAAAGGGTAAAACTATATATATGTAGAAGAGGCATGGCTCATGGATTTTTATTTTTATTTTTTTTTCCCTCTCCTTGAATAAAAAAGGTCATACATGAATTTCATGTGATTTTTTTTAATAGTGTAAGAACTTCTAAACTTATTAAGAAACTTTAAAAAACTTTAATTATTGAGAACACAATTCACTTTAAAAATCTATCTAAAATTATCTTGAAATTATTATTTTTGGATATAGAATTTTAATTGTGCTTTTCTTATAAATAGAATTTCATTTTTTAATATATAATTCTTCATTTAAAATTATATTTCATATATTTTTAATCTAGTACGGCTAAGTTTTTTCCAACACGCACATATTCAATAAGTCTAGAACCACCATAATTAATAAAGTATTTCAAAACTCCTAAGGACAAATTGACAATGATAGATGATAAAGTTATTTTAATCGTGAATTCAAATGAGAATCAATTAAAATTTGTTAGCTTTATTGTTAAGAAAAATATTATGAAAATCGTTGTGTCTATAATATTATGGACAAAATTTAATTACAAAATTGGTTGTAGGATTCAGATCTTCTAGAGTTCCTAGGGTACTCTACCACATAGAGTTCTTTTAATCTTAACCTCTCATTTAAAAACCAATGGTTCAGATTTCACCATGTCATTAATTCTAGAACAAAACCTTAAAATTAGATGCCACATCATCTATTAAAATGGACATGTCACATTTTGAATTTATTTTAGTTTTAAAAAATCAAATTTGAACCCAATCTTGTTGCCGTGCCAACACCAACGGCACCAAACTTGTCTCCGATGAGATCTCTACACTAGAATGAATAGAGAACTTGGCAGCCGGTAAGGAGGTATTTTGCTAGAGTGGGGCGAGTGGGGGAGCTGTATGGGTTGGGTCGCCAAGAGCTTCAGTGGCAAGGTGAAAAGGCTACATTTTCAGATCTGGGTTATAGACAGAAGCGCGAACCTTTTGTTACAGAGAAAGTCATCTCTCTATTTTACAAGCATGGACTCTACTTACCAAATAAAATGATATAATAATGAATTCAATTGCGTACAGAAACTAACTTAGAAAAAAATTGGTACAAAAATTGTCCCAGGCCATTACACCTAAAGAGCAAGTATACTAGTAGTTGAAAAATGCGACAACTAGAGAAACATAATTTGCAGACTTATGTTAATAATGGTTCTACAAATCTTTTTTTTTTTTTTTTGGTCGTTGAAAATTGCTGCTAAGTTCTCTATTCATTTTAGCACTGAGATCTCACCGAAGACTAGTTTTAGTGCAGTTGGGTGTTGGCACGACAGTGAGACTGGGGTTCAGATTTGAGTTTTTAAATTTTTTAAAACTAAAAACAAATTCAAAATGTGACATGTCCATTTTAATAGCTGATGTGGCATCTATTTTTAAGGTTTTATTCATAATTAATGACATGTTGTAATCTGAACCATTAGTTTTTAAATGAGAGGTCAAGATTAAAAAAACTCTATGCGGTAGAGTACCCTAGGAACTCTAGAAGATCTGAATCCATTGGTTGTAACCTTACTCAATATCTTTTTATTGGAGGTGAATTTTGACAAATCCACCATTGGATTACATTTTCTTTTTATATCCCTGATGCTTGCAATATTTTTAGTAAATTAAAGATCAATAACTATGTTATCAATAAATTTTTTAAATTGCAAGTTTTTGTAGTTTAAAATTATGTATAAAATATAAACTTATAGATTATTTAGTAAATAATATCTAATTGGTACAGAATTTGACATGTGTATTAAAATCGTAAAGAACATATAATTTAATTGTTAGATTTTCAAAACATGTAGTAATATTAATATTTAAAAAAAAAAGTTATAGTTTTAAGCTACAATTAATTTTATAACTAAATTTTATTCTAATATTAATCTGTATATTAATATATCACAATTAATAGATCATGTAACACTTTTTATATGCCACTTTCTTCTTTTTTCATTAAACACATGACATACCATAATGAGTAAATATAAAATAAAACATAAAAACCGGTACAGAGGACTTACATTCCGGCAAATAGGATCCAATAATTCACACTGCATGTATCACATTATTAGTAGAGGCGTCTACACCCTCGTTTATAACGTACTTGTGTGAGAGAGAGAGAGAGAGATATATATATATATATATATATATATATATAGTGTAAAACCTATTACACACACACAAAAGTGTGCAATAAACATCGCAAAAAATATAAAATAAATAACACAAGTACGTTATGTCCTATACATACAAATGAGATGAATTCCTCCCAAATAATGGAGTAGTCATGTGCGTATAGACCACTTGGCCTAACAACTGCCCATGTGGCAAGATATATGCCATACATAAGATAGAAACACAAGATTAAATAAGAGCATCTACTAGTGCCACGTTTCCGACTCCAATGACACTCATTTTTCTTCAAGATCTTATATGATCACACAATTATCCATACACTTTTGTTAAAATTTGCATTAATATTAACATGTGAATGGATTATATATATATATATATATATATATATGGTACCCTAATAGTACTTTGTGAAAACAATAATCCAACCACTACTTATTACATGTCTAAATTGTGAAAATATGCGCGCAAGAGCAATCACATCAAAGACGGCAAAATTGTGCAAAATACAAAAGTTAAAGTGGTTAATTTTACGCATTTTAACCCAAAAAACACCTATTTTAGTGCTTGTAAAATTGTGCATATATACAAGCTTTGCATTTGATATTTTACAATTTGTTTCTCTCTCTTATAATTCATTTTCACTTTTGCATCATTGAAGGAAATAATAAAAAAATATAAAATAATAAATATTTTATTGAATAAATAATTAAAATAGATAAATTGACGTGATTATTTTTTGTAAAAGTGAGGGTGTAAAATAAAAAAAAATATATTTTTTTTTTTGGAAAAATAAACAATATTTTACTATTGTTTGATGCGGTTGCTCTAAGTCTGTAATCTAGATATTTTACTTTTGTTCAGAGAAAGATGTAGTATGGGTAAAAATGAAGAGATAAATTAATGCAGTGTAGCATTTACCATCATTAGCCCTTTGATAATTTGGTCGGTGTAGTATTCCGGTTGTGATTTTTGCAAAGAAAGAAGATGATCGATCATGGTGTTCCCTTCCTCTTCCTTATTCCTCACTTCATCAATTAGACTTTGCAAGAACACATCCGTTCTCTTGGCAAGTCCCTTCAACTTTTTCTCCAAACCCCCATGATCAATCCACCGCAACACCGCCACAAACTCTCCTGGATTCGACGCCCCGGCTAACTTTACTATCTCATTCATTATCTCCCTGAACTGCCTTGCTTCTTCCACGTCTTTCACATCTTCCCCATAGTACCTCTTCCCTCCCACCATTCTCATTATAATGTTAAATGTCAGCTCCGAGAACATAGATTTCAACTCTACCTTAGCGAAACCTTGGGTCGAGTTGTTTGACAGTTTGTGTAGCAAGTGCTTGATCTCGTCCCTTCGAATGCCTAAGAACATGTTGAGACGATTTGTTGAAAAGATTTCTAAGGCACTGATGCGGCGAAGGTTGCGCCAATGGTCTCCATAAGGGGCTGATACCATAGTGGTGTAGTTGTAGCCTAAGTGCCTGCCCACTGAGAAACGAGGACGGTTGGCTAAAACAATGTCGTTTTTGGTGAAACATTCTTCAACTGCAGATGGGGATGATATGATGACCACAAGTTTGGAACCAAATCGAAGAGAGAAAACGTGACCGTATTTTTGTGATAGGCGGTGAAAAGTGCGGTGAAGAGGTTTCTTAAGGAGATGGAGATGACCTAAAATTGGTAGAGAAGGTGGGCTGGGTGGAAGGTGTTTGCGTTGTGTTCTTGTTTGAAGGAAAATTTTGAAAGCAATGAAGAGGAGGAGAAGCGAGCTCAAAGATGAGTAGAGCAAGATGTCTTCCATACCACATATGTTTTTTTTTTTTTTTTTGTTGGGTATGTGAAAAGATTATGATGAATATATATATATATATATATATATATATATGTGGTATACATAAGGGGGCTACGTGTAAGAGTTTAATCCAAGAAATGAACTAACATAAAAATGCTAACTTAGTTAATAGATTAGACACAATACTTTTCCTTTTATTTGTTCACAATTATTGATATAATCAATTGTAATGAGTTTACGTATAATTAAAAAAAAAAAAAGTGTATCAATAATAAAATGTGAAATAATTCGTTGATGACAAACTATATTATTAATTTATTAAAATAAATATTGTGAAATATAAAAATGTTAGGTAGTTTTTTTTTGGAAAAAGGACACAAAGATTCACTTTTATTTGCACGAATTCATATATTTATATTTATCTTTATCTTTATCTTTATCTTTAAGGTTTGTATTCTAAATTAGTCAAGTCAATTAAGGATAGGTTCCTTCTTCTTCTTCTTTTTTCTTTTTCTTTTTTTTTTTTGGGGGGGGGGGGGGGTGATACTAGCACAGGATTCAGGTATTGAACGGACCAATTGAACCAACATTTATTATATAAATAATCTGACTGAATTGATTTGAAAAAGGCACTTAATAAGAAATTTCATTGAAATTTATTTATTTATTTATTCCTACGAAAATGTGGTTGCGAAGCTGATTTCTCAATTGCAATTCTTAATTATAAGCGTTTTAAAAAAAGAGAGAAGGGGTGCTGCTTGCTTCAGCTATGGGAATCTCTCATGTCCTTGTGGAGTCCGATGCCCTATCAGTTATTCAAGGTATTTCTGGCTGTGATACCGGCAGTGAACAGGGGCACATCATTCAGAACATCAAAGATGTCTCCTCCTCCTTCACCTGGTGCTCTTTTCAGCATTTGAAAAGGAGTGGCAACAGAGCAGCCCATGATTTAGCAAGAGCTGCCAGCTCCTCTGGTGTCTCCCGGATTTGGAAGAATATGTGTCCAAGTTTTGTGAGGCATGTAATCTTAGAGGATTGTGGCTTGTAGGTCTCTGCTGTGCTTGTTATGTCCTCTCTGTTTCTCTCTGTTGTAACTCAATTTCAAATGAATGAATCTTCTTATTTTCCCCATCAAAAAAAAAAAAAAAAAAAAAAAAAAAAAAGAGAGAGAACATGCAAATCTAACTTACAGAAACTAAAGGAATAGAAACAAAAATACAAAAATCAAAACTCTCATACACAAATCCAAAATAATTTGTAATTGATATTTATAATATTATAAAAGAATTCACTTAAATAAACAATTTAAATTTACTTAAAAAATTACCCAAACATGATCTCTAAGCACGTGACACAATGATCCATCTTGTTGTGTTACTTTCACTTGCATCTTTTTTTTTTTTTTGATATGCAAACTTCATTTAACTAGGACAAAAGTCTGAAACAGTTACATCTTTGATCAATTGACCTTCAATGATGGGTGGAGTGTCCTCGACCCAAACTACACTATCATTCACAAATTTGGCATTTCTAGCCATCAGATGTGCAGTAATATTGCCTGTCCTACATAACTAACCCTCCATGCGTGGACATTGAGCTTCCACCTCTGGAAGCCTTCTATGATCATTTGAATCGAGCTTAGGGGGGAGCTGCTACCTGCCAGTGCATCTGTCACCACTTTCACGTCTCCTTCCAATACAATATCCTTTAACCCGAGATCTCTAGCTAGCAAAATTCCTTCCTCAAAGGCCTTTACTTCCACTTCCAAAGCTCCCAAAGCTATATCCATCTTCTTGCTCATCGCAACCATGAGTAGATCCTTTTTGTTTCTGATAACAATCCCTATTCCACAGCTGCCCAACCCTTTAAACATCGCTCCATTGACATTTACTTTGTACCAACCTTCACGTGGAAGGGTCCAACCTTCTATTCTCGGTGGAGCACTTTGTCTTGGGGCAACGAGCGGCTCCTTAAATTCCTCAACAAGGGCATTTGCTTCAGACACTATCACCTTCATTTGTTTGGTCTTTACTTCGAACTTTGCTGCATTTCTGCTCTTCCAAATGCACCACATTGTGCACGCCAGACGCTTCAACTCAATTTCCTTCTGGTCCTCCCAAATTTTCCATAACACGTCAATAAATTTGTGATGAGGGTGACTTAACCTGGGCAATAACAACTTTGTTTCCTTCCACACAGCCTCTACCATCCAACCATCCCACAAAGCATGTCCCGATGATTCAATCTTCCCACACAGCACACATTCTTCAACCATGGACACCTTTCGACACCTAAGGAAATAATTTGTAGGGAGTATGTTTTTACAGGTCCTCCACATGAAAGCTTTGACTTTTCCTGGGCAGTTTAAGTCCCAAATAGCCTTCCAAATTATTTTTTCCTTCTTGGGTTTGACTCCTCACCCCCTGCGCCTCTTCCTCTATCTTCGGTCAGCCACTTATATGCTACTTGATATGCACTTTTCATCAAGAAGTCACCTTTTCTCATCCAAGCCCAATCAATGCATCTTACGAAAAACTAGGACTGATTGGAATGCTCAAGATAACCTCCACTTCATAAGGCAAGAAAACACTCTTTACTGTACTAATATCCCAACCACAAGATTCACAGTCTAGTAGGGTCTCCACTGGTTCACCTTCAAAAATATGGGGCCTAGGACTTGCTACCATGAATGAATTTGGGATTGGGATCGACCTATCTACCCAAATCCTCGTTCTTCACCTATTCCCTATATTCCATCTCAAGCCTTGCCAGAGAACTTCCTTTGTAGCCATCAAGTTCCTCCATGTATATGATGGTTTCTTACCTAATTGAGCCTCCAAAAAATTGGACTTCGGGAAATACCTAGCTTTTAGCACTGTATGGGCAAGGGAGTCTGTGTTTTGAGTGAACCACCACCTCTGTTTTGCATGCAATGCTAAATTAAAGGCTTTGAGATCCTTGAAGCCCATCCCCCCTTCAACTTTTGGTGTGCACATCTTCTCCCATGCTATCCATGCTAGTTTTCTTTCCCTTTCTCGCTGACCCCACCAAAAATTTCTAATCAAAGAGTTCAGCTCATTACACAAAGAATCTGGGAGTTTGAAGCAATTCATTGTATACATAGGGGTTGCTTGGGCAATAGCCTTTATGAGGATTTCCCGACCAGCCATTGTCAGTAACTTTCCTTTCCAACTTGCCACTTTTCGGCCAACCTGATCCAAGATACGGTGAAAAGCTTTCTTTTTCCCCCTCCCCACCAAAAGGGGCAGCCCCAGATATCGCTCATGCTGGTGTATGATCTAGGTCCTAAACATGTCTCTCACTTCTTTTTTAACCTCCTCGCTCGTGTTCTTGCTGAAAAAGAGAGAAGTCTTCTCTTTGTTTAGCTTCTGCCCTGACTCCCTTTCGTAATTCTCAAGGATTTTTGTAATTCTAACTCATTCCTCCTTTGAAGCATTGCAAAAGAGTATATAGTCATTTGCAAATAACAAATGAGAGACCATTGGAGCTCGTCTACACACCGATATGCTTCTTGGAATTCACCCATTTTCACCCATACTAAGCATGGCTGAGAGGCCTTCAGCACACAACAAGAAGAGATACAGTGAAATCGGGTCTCCTTGCCTAAGCCCTCAAGTTGGAAAAATCCTACCCTTTGTCTCCCCACTCATGAGCACTGAGTATAAAACTGTGTTCACACACATCATCATCAAGGAGATCCACCTTTCTTAAAAACCCAATCTGCGCATAATCGCCTCCAAATAAGCCCATTCTACCTAGTCGAAAGACTTACTCATGTCCAGCTTAATTGCCATCAAACCCTTTTTTCCCTTCCTTCTCTGATTTATACAATGCATAATTTTGAAGGCCACCAAGACGTTGTCTGTAATCTGTCTCCCTAGTAGAAATGCGCTTTGGGCATCACTAATGACTTTTGGAAGGACTTTGTTTAACCTGTTAGCCAACTCTTTTGATACCATTTTATATATAACATTACACAAACTAATTGGACGAAAGTCCGTAATCTTTTTGGGGCAATTAACTTTGGGGATCAGACATATATATGTGTCATTTAAATTGTTTGGCATAACACCTATTTTAAGAGTCTTAAGTAAACACTTCACAACCTAAGGGCCCATAACATCCTAATATTTTTGAAAGAATATAGGAGACATACCATCCAGGCCTAGAGATTTTGTTGGATGCATTTGCTTCAAGGCATACCATATCTCCTCTTCTCTAAATTCTTTTAGGAGAACGTCATTCATTTCATCTGAGACCCTCCTATCTACTGCTCCAAGGCTAATTCCAAAATTAGCTGGGTAGTTTGTATTATATATTTCCTTGAAATACTCCAAGATTATACCTTCCACTTCTTCCCGGTCCTCCCTCCACTTGCCCTCATTGTCATACAAGCCATTAATCCTATTTTTCCTGCGTTTGTTGCTTGCTGTTTCATGAAAAAAACTTCATGTTTCGGTCACCACACTTAACCCATAGTGCCCTAGATCTCTAGTTCCACATCATTTCTTCCTGAAGCATTACTTCGTTTATCTCATTTTTTAGTGCTTGAATTTCCTTCGTTGGTTCGTGTAGTAAATCCATCGATTCTAGTTGTTGTAAACGATTCTGCTTCAGCTTCAAAACTTTATTAACATTGCCAAATGTCCTATTATTCCAGGTTTGCAAGTTAGCTTGGCAGCACTTTAGTCTATCTTGGACTTGCAATTTCGAGTTATAGTTCAACGGGTCCCAGGCCTCTTTAATCACCTTTCTACAACCCTCCTTCCTAGTCCACATTGCTTCAAACATGAACCATTTCCTTCCTCCCCTTCTACTTGCCCACTGCCTTAGAGACAGACTAAGCAAACAATGGTCTGACGCCGCCATTGCTCTATGATACACTTTGGCCTCCATAATCATATTCAGCCACCTCTCATTAGCCACAATCCTATCTAATCTCACCAGAGTGCGTTGCTCCCAAATTCTACCATTACACCAAGTATAGCCTTGCCCCACAAATCCTAAATCAATAAGACCACAATCAGTCAAGCATTCTCTAAACGCCTCTATTTGTCTAGCATCCCTATCTAACCACCCTAACTTATCATTTGATTGATCAATTTTGTTAAAATCCCCAAAAACAACACACGGCAAAGCACGCAGCCTCTTAAGTGATTTAAATAAACTCCAAGAAGTGAATGTCATACCTGCATCAAGATGACCATAAAATCCTATTGCCTACCACGGTTAAGCTCCCTTTCCCTCACATACCATGTCAATATGTGAATTAGAGTAACTTTTGAAGCACACCTCAGCCCCTTCTTTCCACAGCATCGCTAGCCCTCCACTTTGACCATTGCTTGGCATCGTGATTCCCTGGGTTAGATTAAGCTTCCTTTGAAGGCCTTTCATTCTATTTTGCTTTGCCTTGGTCTCTGCTAAGAACACCAAGATTGGGTCGGTCTCTTTCACTTCATCGGTGAGTGAACGCATCGTAGAAGTTGACCCAAGGCCTCGGCAGTTCCATTCCAAAAGGCCTATTGGGCTCAGCGGTGCTGCCTAGCAGCAACCGCCACATTGCCACACTGCCAACCTTCTCATTTTCTTTTTTAGCATCACCGCCTCCCTGCTTTTCCACCTTTCTTCATATACTCACCTGCACATTCTGGTCTAACACGCCTAATGGGGTTAAAACACCTCTTTTCTTTTGAATTGGGCTAGCTTCCTTCTCTTTTCCTTTTGCCTGGCTTGCACAGGCCCTTTTTTTCCAATGGCCACTAGTTAGGCCTATTGTCTCCACAACCCAGCCCATATCCATCTGTTAAGTCATAGCTATTGGGCCCTCCCCTTTACTTGTCGTATTTAAGCCCACAAAATCCCTTACTAACCTATCCTTTGAGGCGGGCTCAAATTTAAATTTTGGGGCCTCCGTATTTCCTGTCTCCATCGCCCCATGCCTACATCCTCCTTTCACGTTGTTAGCCTACTCTCTGTCCTCACAGTCTTTTACCAAAATTGCTAAGGTTTCTTTTGGGAGTTCTCTGAGGTTGATAACCAAGCCATTTTCTTGATTTTCCACCTTGTTACTCTCACAACCTTTGGAATCTTTGTTGTGTTCTCCACAGTCCTTTCCCCGAGGAACTGCACAACTGGCATTTTGTTGTCAGGCACCACCGCTATGCTCCTTGACGTCTGGACCTTCGGACCCTTGTCAGCACCGTTGGGCACTTTTCCTCGCATGTCTACCCCCTCGTTCCTCTTTCCGTAGTGAGGTTCCCATCCCGTTCTTTTCACTGGTTCTCCTCTTAGCCATGCCCCATATTGGAGGTCCCTTCTTTCACCGTTTCTATCTTCGCCCTTGCTCTATAGGCAATCTTTTAGGTCATGCTCCAAAAGTCCATAGCAATAATAGAAGTTTGAGAGGTGCTCATATTTGAAGAGCACCCAACGATGCACCTCATCTTCAACCTTTATTTTTCTACCCTGTATTAACTTTCTTGCAACGTCTATCTTGACCCAAACTCGGAGGCATTTCCCCCATTATACCCCCGTGTCTGCCACATCCACCTTTAAAACCTCCCCGAGGCTAGCCCCAATGGCCATCCCTGTCCTTTGTCCTATGTTTGAGGGGTAGGTTGTACATTTGAACCCAAAAAGGAGACCACTTGAATACCATGTCCTTTGGATCTTGATCCCCTTCGAAATCCTATAGCAGCACCAGTTGTTTCTCATAGTGCCATGGGCTTATTTCCATTACTCTCCTCTTATCCTGTTCATCGTCAAACTCCACTAGGTACATCTCCTCTTCTATTATCGAGATTTGAATACTTTTATTTGGCTTCCATAACATCCTAATGTTTTTCCTTAGGGCATCAAACATAATACCTTTGTGAGAGAGCACCTTCATAACTAGATAGTTTTCCCCCCCTTTCTTTTGTTGCTCTCGTGCATTCTCTTCCTAGGTTGACATTTACTTCCTCCTCATCTGTGACCTTTAACTTTTGCCAGAGTATTTCCAGCTCCTTTGCCATGTTTCAAAACCTCACTTGACCTCACCACCCAAAGATGGGGAAAGGTCACTTTAATCCTACAAGCACGACACTGTGGGACTCACACTGCTTCTACATGCCTACGGCGCAAGTGCACATTTACATTCAAAGTTTCAAATGCAATACTCACTTGCATCTATTCAGGGAAAGTGAAATAACTTTCAACTTATTTATTTATTTATTTATTTTTTGAGAATCAACTTCTGAATTTAGATAGAAAGAGGTCTGAGGTCAATATAAAGGGTACCGGTATATGCCAGAAGAAGGGAAATACTGATATTGTATTATTTAGAGAGCCTCTCCCTAAAAAACTCTACATTTTCTAGTTTATCTATCTATTGTTGTTAAATAAACTCCAAGTGAGATCTCAATACAATAAAATTTAATATATTAGTTTATTTCAAAAATTTTAAGATCTAAATGATTTTTATTTTTTTATTTTTTAATTTAAGAAGAATAAATTTGTACTTTTGTTGTTTGGCTTACTGTTCCACCCATATTTTAGGTGAAATTAGTTTGGTGTTGTGTGTGTGTGTGTTTTTTATTTATTTATTTTTAAAGACTAAGATATTGTCAAGATAATCATAATCAACATTTCAGCTAGGCTTTAAAAAAATTTAGGTTTAGGGGGGTTCAAAATTTTATTTTAGGAGGGTCAAGAAATAAATTTAAAAAGTATATAATTTTTTTTTTTTTTTTGACAATGAACCCACTAAACTGTTCATAGAGCTGCCCATGGTTGAACACAAACCAACCACTTGACCCATAAGCGTGCTAATGTGTCTTTTAACAACAACTTTAAAAATCCATGATTTGGGTTACACGCTGACATGGTAGGTGCTTATATTCATGAACAAATGCATATAGTGGAAGAAAACATACTATTAGGCCCAGGCGCATGGTTTGATCAGTAGTCTTTAGTGGATCATCATGATTTGCAGAACAATGGCAAATATTCCAAGTTAATTTTTTTAGAAATTTCAAGAGTCTGTATAAATTATAGTATTACTCACCATGTTATGAAAGTGTTTGCAAATATAGCTAAGTTACTCACTAAAAACCCAAGGACACAGTTCAAACATCATGCATAGATTCGGAAAGAACCTTATGCATGAGAGGGCGCGCTTTACACATGGCTTCCAATGGGACGGCTTTTGGCATGGTGAGTCCATTACCTTCAGTCATGTCAACTTTTTCTTTAGTAACCCTTTCCCACTCAAAGCATTGAATCAACGATCCCAAAGTCAAGCTCATCGTACGTTGGGCAAGGCCTGCCCCAGGACAAGCCCTCCTCCCTAATCCAAAAGGCATTAACTTATGTGGGTCAACCTCACCAATTTCAAACCTCTCAGGTTTAAAACTAGTAGTATCTTCCCACAACTCAGGATCTCTATGTATGACCCATGCATTGACCAGTAACATTGTGTCACGTGGTATATCATATCCTCCGATAGTACAATCATTAGAAGACGAATGAGGTACTAACAAAGGGCCAGGAGGGTTCAATCGAAATGTCTCTAAGATGATACATTGGAGGTAGTGTAATTTGGAAACATCTTGTTCGTCTATCCATTTATCTTGCTCAATTTGAGTGTCCAACTCTGCTTTAGCCTTCTTCAACACTTCAGGATGATTAATCAAATTAGACATTGCCCATTCTAATGTCACCGCTGACGTGTCAGTTCCTGCAAGTATCAAGACCTGCCAATATGTGTTTAGAAAAATAAGAAGAATGAAAAAAGAAAGAAAAAAAAAAAAAGAATTGATTTGATACCCTATGAAAAAATCTTTTTTTTTTTTTTTTTTGTTTTTTGTTTTTTGCTTTTTTTGTTTTTCATATCAATAGAATCTTACCCAAAAGAAAGAAAAAGATTTGGGAGGTCTTCTAACAATTAGCTATAATTAAGTTTGAAGTGATAGTCTAATAGTAATAGCATCTGGTGTCCCATCTTAGTGATTCAAACACACCTCTTCCCTCCTCCATTATCTACCCATATAAGAGTAACATTAAAAAAATAAAAATAAAAACAAAAACTATGTGTAACATCAATGGCGGCTTCAAAATTATTTTTAGAGTGGTTACTAAGAAACTTAAATTATACAAAAAAAACTTGGATATATCAATATCACCAAAAAAAAAAAAAAACTTACGAAAATACATGAAGTGCATGTTACCATGTTGTTTTCCACTAACAAAGAGAAAAGTTAAAAAAAAAGAAAAAAAAAAGAAAAAAAAAAGATTGATAAGAGATAAATTGGGAATTGAGAATGATGAGATTAGAGTAATTAAGTAAGAGAATTGAAATGACAGTAGAGAATCGAAAGAAAAAGGATGATGTTTTCTACAACTATGAGATGAGTTGCTAAAGAAGCAAAATTATTGTCACTACAAAGCCAAAAAGAGAAAAATTGCTGACACTGTTAAGGAGAACTTAGGACTACAATATTTTTCTTGAAGAGCCAAAATTATTTTTGGAGTAATGCTACATTTACAATATTATATATATATATATATATATATAAACCTTATACAACAATTTTTTATTAGTGTTATAAAAAGTGATGTCAATATTGGTGCCAAATTAGAATTAATAAACGATTTCCACTTATCATATAAGATTTGTTATGAAATTATCGTAAAAATTTTGTTAATGTAGTATTATTCTTATTTTTATTGAATTGAAATTCTTGTAATTCTCAAATTAGGATGGTCTATATTTTTATTAGGGTGGTTAAAATAGGTTAGTTTAGTGTGTGTATACATTTTTTAACAAATCAAGATGGTCTTGTGACCACCCTGCAATACATGTATAGTGGCCCTGTGTAACATGTAAAAAAACGATATGATTTTGGGCTCGTTAATCCCCTCCATTAATTACCCAATCTATATATATATATATATATATATATATATCAAACATTTGCCATCAAAATATAAATCATAAACCCAAGTTATAAAATACAAACCCAAGTTATAAAATATCAACACTTCACATGGAAAGGGTAAAACTATATATATATAATACACACACACACACACACACACACACACACACAGAGAGAGAGAACTTGCCAATTTTTATTGATTTTTTGTTTTTTTCCCTCTCCTAAATAGCAGTAGCTCTACTTTTTTTTTTTTTTTGGGTAGTCATTAAAAAAATTTAAATTGTACAAAATGTAACATAAATATTTCAAAAAAAAAAAAAAAAAAAACTATATACATGAAGTTTTACAATTGCTTCTAGTTAAAAAATTAAAAGGAAAAAGTAGACTGCTAAGAGATAAAGTGATAATTGAAAATGCTGAGAGGAGAATAATAAAGTGAGAGAGAGTTTGAAATGATGAGAGAGAGAGAGAGAGAGAGAGAGAGAGAGAGAAATGGATAATACATGTTGCAATTGCAAGCCAAAGCATTGAAGAGAGTAGAGCTACCACAACTATAAAGTCAAGAAGAGCATTGTTGCTAGCACGACAAAGGAAAACTTAGAATCATATTATATCTCGTGGTTCCATTTTTTAGGATAAATGAAATTATAAATTATTTTTTATGTAATGGAATGGATAAGTTATGATTCTGAAATATTAGGGATTTTATCTTTTGTTTTTGGATGAGGTTTTTTGTTGAATATTTTGTTTATTTGTTGTTATTTGGATGGCCTATATTTGCTATTATTATTTGAGGTTTAATTTTATTATTATTTAAGGAGTTAAGGACTATGTTTGGTGGATCAAGATTATTTTTGTGGTTAATGCAAGAGATACAATAAAATGACAAAAAAAAAAAAAAAATTAACACATTCCTAAATTAGAATACAAAAAAAGAAAAAAGAAAAAAGAAAAAAAAAGAATTAAAGATTGTGGTGGGCTTATCTATGAGTTGGCAAGCTAATTTAGGAATGTTGTGATATTTTGTTATGTCCATAACATTACTTTTATTTTTGTTAAACTCAAATTCTTGGGATTCTTAAGTTAAGATGTTCAATATATTTTTTTAGAGTAGACAAAATAGATATAATTATGTGTGTATATATATATATATATATTTTTATTAATAATTCTTAAGTTCTATGTAGAGTTGTCCCTGACTCCACTTGTATAAAAAATATCATACGTGAAATTTCATTTTTTTCAAAAAATAAGTATAAGAACATCTAAAAAAATTATGAAAATTTAAATATTGAAAAAAAAGATTCACTTTAATTATTTAAAAATATTTGAATGAATATTTAAAAAAAAGGATTTTAATTGATTTTTTTTTAAAGGAAGTATTTCAATTCTAGTTTTCAATATGTAATTCTTCATTTAAAATTAAATTTTAAATATACAATATATTTTTAACACATGATTGGATCACACCACTTATATATGGTACACCAATAATACTTATCGAAACATAATCTAATTATCACTTTGTCAAATGTCTAAATTGTGACAAAATGTGTAAGTGTGTGATCTAGAATTTTTATTTTTTTTCACCCAAAGGAAAGGAAGAGTGGAGCCAAGAGAGAGATGTAGTATGGGTTAGAATGAAGAGAGAAATTAAAGCAGTGTGGCACTTACCAACATAAGCCCTTTGATAATTTGGTCGGTGTAGTATTCCGGTTGTGATTTTTGCAAAGAAAGTAGATGATTGATCATGGTTTTTTCCCCTTCCTCGTCCTTATTCCTAGCCTCATCAATTAGTCCTTGCAAGAACACATCTGTTCTCTTGGCAAATCCCTTCAACTTCTTCTGCAAACCCCCATAATCAATCCACCGCAAAAGCGCCACAAATTCTCCTGGATTCGATGCCCCAGACATCTTTATTACCTCACTCACTAGCTCCCTGAATTCCCTTGCTTCTTCCACGTCTTTCACATCTTCCCCATAGTACCTCTTCCCTGCCACCATTCTCATTATAATGTTAAATGTCAACTCCGAGAACATAGATTTCAACTCTACCTTAGCAAAACCTCGGCACGAGTTTTTGGATAGTTTGCGTAGCAAGCACTTGACCTCATCTCTTCGAATTGCTAAGAACATGTTGAGACGATTTGTTGAAAAGATTTCTAAGGTACTGATGCGGCGAAGGTTGCGCCAATGGTCTCCATAAGGGGCTGATACCAGAGTGGTGTAGTTGTAGCCTAAGTGCCTGCCCACTGATAAGCGAGGACGGTTCGCTAAAACAATGTCGTTCTTGGTGAAACATTCTTCGACTGCAGATGGGGATGATATGATGACCACAAGTTTGGAACCGAATCGAAGAGAGAAAACATGACCGTATTTTTGTGATAGGCGGTGAAAAGTACGGTGAAGAGGTTTTTTAACGAGATGAAGATGACCTAGAATTGGTAGAGAAGGTGGGCTGGGCGGAAGGTGTTTGTGTTGTGTTCTTGTTGGAAGGAAAAGTTTGAAAGCGATGAAGACAAGGAGAAATGATAGAGATGAGTAGAGAAAGATGTCTTCCATATCACTTATGTTTTGTTTGTTTGTATGTGATAAAAGATGATGAATATACGTGGCCTGTATAGGGGGTTATGCGAAACAATTTAACCCAAGAAATGAACTACTAAATGCTAATTCAGTGTCAGTTTGGCTTGAGTTTATAAACTCAGTTTTTAACTTTTGGTTTTATATACCATGTTTTAAACTTCGTTTTTTCTCTCTTTTTTTAACATATAAATATAATTTAGCACATTTTCAACCAAAAAACTAGATAAGTTATTGCTAAATATACACTTAGTCAACAAACCCTAGAAGTTACTGAAATTAGTACGTTTCAGTTGTTCTGCAACCATTCATGAGCCTCTCTATCCTATAAAGCAGGACAAAAAAAGATCTTAGTCAAACTAACCTGGATATAATAACTATTTTTATCCCTTAAGGTTCTTAGTCTTTTTGTTCCAATCACTTACATCTATTCTTATAACTATTTTTATCATACAAGGTTCTTACATAAGGTGCTTAATTAGTGCTTCTATTTCAACCACTTAAGTCTATTCTTATAACTATTTTTATCATATAAGGTGCTTCGTATTTCTGTAATTATATGTTACTAACCTACACAACTTGATAAAAAAATATTTATATATAATACAAAATGGATTAATAAGCATTAATACAAAAAAATTGAAATTTGTGAATTTGTAAAAAAATGTCCTTGCTAAGTTAATTTGAAGTTATAAAAAAATAAAAAAATAAATAAAACTCCTTTTAAATATACAATAGATTTTTAACCTATAACGTTCATTTTATAATAAATTTTGTTTATTATTAAGCCAAAATATCAGCTGTTTTTTTCATGTATTTGAAGTTTGAATTCTAAATCTCTTATTTATTGACAAGAGAGTTTACCAAAGAAAAAACTAAAATCCAAAATTTAGTTGATAGTTGTTTAGAGAATATTAAACCTATTTTAATATTTAAAAAAAATTAGCGCTGGGTTGTCTTACATAAAAAGTGGAAACAGTGAACTGTGATTGGAAATATATGAGTTTTCAAAAGCTCATATGAGTTATGACAAATTAGAAGTTCGCACCAAAAAAAAAAAAAAAATTAAGATTTTCATTCTATATATTATAGATTGATATGGCTATATTTAATTTTTAAAATGATTTTTTTAATATTTTTAAAAAGAAGTTACATGTATCAAAAGTGGCCAAGTGCAGTTTAATTTTTATATATCTATATAATTCCTAAGTAATTTTGGCCCAAAAAAAAAAAAAAAAAAATTCCTAAGTAATTTCGCAATTGAATTTTCACGCAATTCGAGCCGCAACCCGAGCTTTTTCATTGACAAATCCACTGTTTAAAACCAATCTTTGAAGATAGGACATGAAAGGAAATTTTTGAAGATAATAGTATAATACAGCTCACCTGGATCATCAATTAAAATATTTGAAAAGTTGGATCATGATCGATTGTATATGCACTACTTAATTTGTCAATGTATTGTGAAACCTCATTCTGAGTCCAAAAATAAACATCATGAATGCAATCTAGATGAATACAAGAATGAAATGTATGTGCTAATATTTTATTTATTAGAGCAGTATTTACTAAGTAATTAGTACTAAAATATTCCTATTTCATAAATAAAGCTTCAAAGTTGAAAGAAAAATTATTGTTCAATACAAGCTGAGTAATGCTATCTATATAGATACAGAGAATCAAATATACGTGCTAAGGACATTGTTCAAACATCATGTTTAGATTCGGAAAGAACCTTATGCACAATAGGGTGTGCTTTACACATAGCCTCCAATGGCACAGCTTTAGGCAGGGTGGTTCCATTACCTTCTGCCATGTCAACTTCTTCCTCACTAACCCTTTTCCACTCAAAACATTGAATCAACGATGCCAAAGTCAAGCCTATTGTACGATGAGCAAGTCCCTCCCCAGGACATGCTCTCCTTCCCAATCCAAATGACATTAACTTGTGTGTTTTACCCTCGCCACCAGTGGCGGAGCCACACACAAGAGTGGGAGGGCCAAGGCCCCCCCAAAATTTAAAAAAAATATTTTATAGTATATATATATTATTTACATTTTTAAAAATGTAGCATGTAAAAATTGAAGTTGGCCCCTCCAATTTTTGAGTCATTTCAATGGTGCTCTTAAAAGAAAGAGAAATTATATTAAAATCATATAATTTAAGAGGTTTAACAAATTAAACTATGTAAAAAATGATAAATTTTTGTACATGTCTAATAGAAGAAATACATGACTTTTATATACTCATTAAAATTTAGAAAATGATAAATTCTCTTAGTAAATTAATTTATGTGTGTGTGTATATGTAGAGGTTTGTCTTAATTAATATATTAGCATTACAATTTGGCCCCCCCAAACCAAAATTTCTGGCTCCGCCCCTGCTCGCCACCTTCAAACCTCTCAGGTTTGAAACTTTCTGGATCATCCCACACCTTTGGGTCTCTATGCAGGGCCCATGCATTGACCAATAACATTGTATCAGGTGGTATATCATATCCTTCAACAGTGCAATCGTTGGAGGACATGTGGGGAACTAGCATTGGGGCAGCGGGGTATAAGCGAAGAGTCTCTGAGATGATACCTTGAAGGTATTGTAATTTAGAAATATCTAGTTCATCAATCAATTTCTCTTGCCCAATTTCATTGTCCAACACTATTCTAGCCCTCTTCATTACATTAGGATGATTGAGCAAAGAAGACATTGCCCATTCTAATGTTACTGCCGATGTGTCAGTCCCAGCAGATAACAACACCTGCACAATGTTTAGTATGAAATCAAAAGAGAATGGAATGGATTATTGGTTGTAGAAGTGTCTTTTAGATCTTGTTGTAAGATGATTACGGGATTCTATAAACTGATAAAAGTAACGTGAGAATAGAATAAGACTGTAATATATTACAAATTATGTAAATTGGATTGAATACATGTGTATTTTATATATGTATATTGAGTCCCACATCAGCTATATAGTATTTTGAAATTTGAACTTTCACTTAACTAGTCCTTTTCAGTTATATATATATACACACACACATATTACTAACCTTTTCATTCGGTTTAAAATTAAAGAGATTGTAATATCTTAATTAGTGTAAGTTTTGCAGCTAATGAAGTCCGATTGTATGGAAACGTAGGCCTCTGATAATTTGTACGTTTTTTCTTTTCCTTTTTATTTTTTATTATAAACAAACGAGCAAAGGCCGCCATACACGGTTGTTTCAAAACTATTTAGAAACTTTTCGAACTCAAGTCTATATATATATATATATATTGAAAAGGAGAGATACAGTGAACTTTACCCGTATTAGTCCTTTGATAATTTGGTCTGTGTAATATTCAGGTTGAGATCTTTGCAAAGAAAGCAGATGATCGATCATAGTATTCCCCTCCTTTCCTCTCTTCTCATCAATCAAACCTTGCATGAACTCATCCATCCTCTTGGAAAGTCCCATCATCCTCTTCTCTAAAACCCCCATAATCAATCCACCGCAACATAGGCAAAAATTGTCCTGGATTTGACTCCCCAGCAATGGCTACACTCTCTTTCATTATTTCCCTGAATTGCCTCGCTTCTTTCTCGCCCTTCACCGCCTCTCCATACCCATAGTACCTCTTCCCTGCGACCATTCTCATTATAATGTTAAAAGTCAGCTCTGAGAACAAAGATTTCAACTCAACCTTGGCAAAATCTTGGCTAGAGTTGTGTGATAGTTTGCGTAGCAAGTGCTTGACCTCGTCTCTTCGGATGCTTGTGAACATGTTGAGACGATTTGCTGACAAGATTTCGAGGGCACTGATGCGGCGGAGGTTACGCCAGTGATCACCATACGGGGCTGATACCACGGTGGTGTGGTTGTAACCAAAGTACTTGCCTGCTAGGGACCTAGGACGGTTTGCAAAAATCACGTCATTTTTTGTGAAACATTCTTCTACCGCGGATGGGGATGATACCACAACCACGAGACGGGAACCGAATCGAAGAGAGAAAACCTGACCGTATGTTTGTGAAAGGCGGTGGAAATAGCGATGGAGGGGTCTCTTTACAAGATGGAGATGGCCTAGAATTGGCAAAGAAGGCGGGCTTGGTGGGAGGTGTTTGTGTTGT
This sequence comes from Quercus lobata, assembly GCF_001633185.2. Classification (NCBI taxonomy): domain Eukaryota; kingdom Viridiplantae; phylum Streptophyta; class Magnoliopsida; order Fagales; family Fagaceae; genus Quercus; species Quercus lobata. Next base: position 14,830,141 of record NC_044910.1, read on the forward strand.
GGTTTTCTTTGGAGGAAAAGCTTGAAAGCTGCAAGGAGGAGAAGAAGAGAGAGGGATGAGTATAGTAACATGTCTTCCATGTTTGTTTGTTTTGATTTTATTTTTCAAATATGGATGTGGTAATATATGGGGGCTGCATCTGAATGTGTAAGAGCAAGAAATCAACAATATATATAACTACGAAATCCCAACTCGTTTTCAACTTGCTCACGTCCTCTGACTCTCAAGAAAAATCAAGGTTGTGCAGACATTTATAAATTTAAACTTTTAGAATATTATTTCTCTTATCTTATTCTAGTATTTCACTATTTCTTTGATGACTAATTTATACTTTGCAACTTTTATTAAGCAGGATTGAGTTCTGCACCGGATGTAATTGAATCCAATTGGATCAAAATGGTTAAAACGTTAAACATAAAGACATTTTTTCCTGTCATTGGATTCATGATTGCGCTAGGCGCGGTACCTCCAAATCTCAAACCCTTAAAGCTTAATAATTTTTTTATTTATTTTATAATTTATATAAAATTCTTTTCGCACCTATTCATGAATTAGCATATGTGGTTGACTTTAAAAATGAATGGTGGATGTAACTTTTTGTTCTGAAAATAAAAAAGGAGCAGATGATGACGTGACTGCAAATATCATTTCCAAAAAAGTTTAGCCCAATAGATAAGAGAGTATACATAGGGTCCAGTGTGAAAATTATTCAATCTTCTAAGGATAATATTTCCTCTTTCTTCTATTGAATAATTATTCCACAATGATTTTCACAACTAATTCCCCCTCTACCCATTTTTTTTTTCTCAGCAAAAAAAAAAAAAAAAAAAAAAAAAAAAAAAAAAAAAAAAAAAAATCACTACTATCTGTAAAATCAAGGCCCGTCCTGAGGCAATTTAAGACCGTGACAATTTTGAGTGAGTTTATTTTATTTTATTTTATTTTATATATATATTATTTATTTTCTTTTTATATTGGAATGTTTTTTTCCTTGCTTTTGATATGCAAAATTACTAATTCTGTTTTAAAATATAAGTTTTTATAATATCTACTTTTTATTTTTTAAATGCATTTTTTGATAATTTAATAATTGAGGTGGGAGGATTTAAATGCCGAATGTCTCTTTTGAAAACACTAAGAGATACTAGTAGTAAAAAGAAATAATTTGATGTATGGTCACGTGAGAGATTGGATAGCTAATATAAGCAATTTACCGTGTGGGTCTCAAATTAAGCAGGACTTATAAAAATTGAAAATGGAAGTCGTTATGGGAAATTTATCATTAATGATAATTTGATACACTCAATTTTATTCTTTTTAGACAATTTAGGATTGAAAAAGAGTGATTTTTACTACCAAAAGGAACTCACCTTCTTCTTCTCTTCCTTTTTTTTTTTTTTTTTTTTTTTTTTTTTTAAATATTTAAATACACTAATAATTAATTTATAATATTTGAAGTTTATTTTCTATTTGGGACCCTAGGCAATGCCTAAGTGACCTTGCCCAGAGGCTGGCCCTATGTAAAATGATTTGGAGGACTACTACTCCTAGACCATAAAATAATTAATTAAAATAGAGGCATAATCCATAAAAATATTACTCACATTAATTCTCTTTTGCATACTTATCATCCATTTATTGATTTTTAATCAAAGTTAATGGATGGGATATGTTGGGTCTCGATTCGGGGCCTGGGCCCAATAGTTTTGGGGTTCTAGCCCAAAGAGCCCTAGACAATGAATTTGTAGAGAGTGGGTTACAGAACTAGGCCCTAACGAAGTGCGTGCTAGTTAACTTTGGGCCATACAACAATCAAAAATAAGAAAATCTCCTTCATGCACATTAGGTATACGGTCTGAGGAGACGTATGGGGTGTATCCTTGTCTCTGTTCAAAGGCTATGGTCTTTCTCTTCTTCTTCTGTTCTCAGTTCCTCCTTTTTTCTATCCCCCTTTTCATGGGGACTCCCCTCTCTTATATAGCCCCCTTGAAGTCATCAGAACCTTACACTTGTTGATCATCTGGACCTTCACTTGAGTGTCCGTCCCATCGGACATCTCCCCCATCTTTCTGTGAGTTGTAGTAGCCAAGGTAACACTGTTCGTCAGTCCTCTCCACATTAATGCGGTTAGAAAAGTAACTGCCATGCATTTAATGTGGCAGCTGTAGTCTCTCTCTTGACATCCTATTCTCTCTTCCCTCTCACAGGCTTGTGGGACTCATCCCTGCTACTGATACTCATTGCAGTGATTCTTTATTGCTGGTAGGGTGCATGTTTGAACCATACTTGGTATGTCCAAGGAGACATTTCTCCTCGGACCGCCTTTTAAACAAGTTTGGGCCCATAAGAATTGGGCCGGGAGCCCTTTTGGCGCCCACACCTTCTCCTCGGACATGGTTGAATTCTATATGGGGCCCAAGGCCCATTGTTTGATCTGGGGACTTTACCCCTACAATAGCCCCTCAAAATTCCAGTTCTTTCCCTCTTATCCGAGGAGAAAAGGCAGGATTTTGACACTTATGGGGTCACTTATTGAAAATCCTTGTTTTACGTGTGTGGAGGTACAGCCCCACGTGCCTCATTACTGCTAATGGCGTTTCGTAACCCACGAGGCGCTAATTATTGTGCTAGGCGGCTTTATGTCCTTCTAATCCAACGGTGGGGCACCTGATCAACGGTTGATATTTTTCCCATTTCTCTGGGCGGGAGTAAGCTCGTTCAGTTTCTCCTTGGTATATAAGATTTTCAAGGGAACTTACTCCCATTTTTTGAAAAAGCACTCAAGCGTCACAGAGCACTCCAGCACCTTCTTTTGCAAAGCATTCAAAACTCCACAGACACTCCCTTGAAGATTCCCGACGAGTTCTTCACAAGCTCGAGAGATTTAGGATCTTCGCTCCTGTAAGTGCTCATTTCCCTTCCGTTGCCTTTTCCGGCTTTCTTCCTTAAGTAAACCTTCTTCGCGTTGCCTAGGGTTAATGGGATGTGTAAGCTTGAGAAACTGGTAGACTCTCCGGCCGGTATGGAAGGCTTCAGGGCCAAATACCGTATCCCGCCAGGAGTAGGTCTAGAATATTGCTTCTTGGATGAAGTCTTAACCAAGAGAAAGACAGGGCAGGTCGCCATTCTGATGATAGCCTTCATAGAGGGAGGAATGACGATCCCTATGGGGAGAATAACTAGGGATTATCTTCGTAGTCATAGGTTGGCCCCCCACCAATGCGCCACGAACATGTTCCGAATCCTGGGGTGTGTAGACGCTCTGAACGAACAGATGAACCTCGGCCTCTCATGGTACAATGTAGTTCATCTATATGAATGTCATTGCCTCAACGAGTCGTATTACTTGAAATCCAGGTCCAACAAGGTGAGGCTGATATCCTGCCTTCCCAAGTCCAACAAAGGCTTGAAGGACAACCTTTTGATTGTCTCCAGAGCATGGCACGACGGTCTTCACTGCCCAGTTAGGGCGGGAACACCAGGTGGGGCGCTGTAGGGTCAGATCCCTTGGAGGGGATCTTAGTCTCGAGTCTTCTCTTCCTTATTTCAGTTTTTGCTTTGATTATTTGCCTCCTCGGACTAACGTAACCCTTCCTCTGGGTTTTGCAGACAAAGAACAAACAACTTCGTGGCTCAGTTTGGTCAATGTCCAGTCCCTCAACTTCCTCTTAAGGTTCGAAATCTTTGTGAGTGAGGACGGGCAACTGCGTGCCGCTCCTCTCATCTTGGATTACGAGCCCCTTTCACGTTCTCTAGTGGACGCCGGTCAAGCCATCAAGGCTGGAAGTCCCCGATTAGCTCGCATTGACGTTTCTATAACAGGATTTCTTGCTTGGAGAGACCTACCTCCCGTCCAATTGCCTGCTCAACACGCTCTTCCAGAGGTAGTTGTCCCAGGAAAAGGAGCTGATTCCTCGCACTCATCTTTCAAGGCTCAAATTGACCAATTCCGCTTCGCCGGGGAAGGAGAGGTATCAGCTAGGCCCGTAGAGCTCTCAGACTCCGGCTCGGACATAGACCGGTCCTCAACGGCTCCCACCCTTGGCTTGGTGATTGCTCAGGTTGACAGTAGCCAAAAGGTTGAAAAAGAGGACATGGATTTGAAGCCAAGGTCTGGTCTTCGGGGCCTCTTGTCCAATAGAAACAAGGGACAGTCTTCCAGGAATGCCCCCAAGGAGCAAGCTATGTCCAAACTTCCTCCTCCTCTTCCCACCACAACTGACCCAACGCTACAGCCTCTTCCCAACTTGAGGCGAAAGAGACCAGTGGAAGAGTTAGAAGAGGGCGAGGTCGGCCCCGAAAAGGCAAAGCAACAGAAGAAGGGCAAAGAGCCCAAGGAAAAAAGAACAAGATATGTTGATAGCCGAGACGAGGCGGCTATGAGGAGGGAGCAGCGGACCTGGTCCCCACGCCTAGAGTTGGATGGTGCCCCTATCTCATGGGACGAGACTCTGTGGGAGTCCCAACGAGGACAGGCGTCTTATCTAGCTGAGGCCTTGCAGCAGCCCTTTCTCCTACCTCTTGACATGGAGGGGCTCCGGGCTACTCGGCAACCGGATCTCTTCATGTCGCTGAAGAGAGACATGGCCATGGTAAACGAAGATTCTTCCTTATTCAGTTTTTTTATTCCACACCTGTCTATTTTTTATTTTCTTTTAATCAATCTTCCATTATTCCCACGCAGGTCACTCAACAAATTTTTGTAGCTGAGGAGTGGGCTAAGAAGGCTCGCGAAGATCTGAACACTGAGGTTCAGTCCCGCCTCGCTACGGAGAAGGCAACCGGCGTCCTCAGGCTGGAAAAGGATCGCCTAAATAAGGAAATAAAGGAGGCGTTAAAGGCCCGTGACAGTGCCGAGGCCGGACTTAAGACCACCACCAAACAGGCTGAGGACATACGCCAACAGCTTCATCTGTCCGAAATAAACCTCGCGACCGAGAAGCAGATGGTCGCAGACCTCAAGGCCGAGCTATCAAAGGCAAAGGAGGCGGCTCGCCTGGCCAGGGAGGCGGCTAAGGCTGCGGTGGCAGCCTCCTACCAACGTGGAGTGGCGGATACTGAGGCCAGGCTGACCGAGAAGGTGGCTTCAGTATGTAGGGACTACATTACTATGTCCTGAGGGTGGCCTTGGACCGAGCGGCAATTCCTACGGAATCCGACCTCAAAAAGATTGAGAATATCTTCTTTCCTGAAGATATTCGCGAGATTCCGGGTTTGGTTCCTCTTGAGAAGCTCCTCTCTGCTAAGGTCACTACCTCGGATTCCGTCATACTTGAAACTGAGGAGGTGCAGCCACTTGCAAAGGACAAGTCGCCTGAGGACACCCTCACAATAAGGGATGTTGTCGCGCAAGCCAAGGAGGCCGTTCCCGAGCCCAAGGCAGGAGGTGATCAAACCGAGGTGGAGGTTCTTGTAAAGAGTTATACACAGGATAAAGCTTAGGACATTAGTGTAGGACTTTATTTGTAGTTATCTTCTTTTGTCTTTTATCTCCTTATTTTGCCAACGTTTGTAAGTGAACGCATTTTTGGAGTCCAATGAATGATATTATTTCTCCTTTGAATCTTGTTTCACTGCTTCTTTTTCTGCCTTTGTTATGAATGAGTTTCTGTTATGCTACTAACTGCTGAGAGCCAAACGCTATTCAAAATTTAAGCAACACGGTTAAGCATGAATGAATGTATGAGGAAAATGATAGTTAACACTTAGATAAAATTGCATCGAGGTTAATTTCCCCCAAGGCTCCCCCAAGGCTATGGTTCGAGGGGCCACATAGGTGTTTGGGTTCTATTTAATACTTAGAAGAAATTGTACACTAGTTAATTTCCCCCAAGCATGTGGTCCGAGGAGCCAGGCAGGACATGGGTTCTGTTTAACATTTAGAAGAAATTGCACACTGGTTAATTTCCCCCAAGCTTGTGGTCCGAGGAGCCAGGCAGGACATAAGTTCTGTTTAACACTTAGAAGAAAGTGCATTCTGGTTAATTTTCCCGAAATCTGTGGTCCGAGGAGTTAGGTAGGACTTAGGTTCTGTTTAACACTTAGAAGAAAGTGCATTTTGGTTAATTTCCCCAAGCCTGTGGTCTGAGGAGCTAGGCAGGACCTAGGTTCTGTTTAACACTTAGAAGAAATTGCATTTTGGTTAATTTCCCCCAAGCCTGTGGTACGTGGAGCCAGGCAGGACTTAGGTTCTGTTTAACATTTAGAAGAAAATGCATTTTGGTTAATTTCCCCCAAGCCTGTGGTCCGAGGAGCTAGGCAGGACTTAGGTTCTGTTTAACACTTAGAAGAAATTGCATTCTGGTTAATTTCCCCCAAGCCTGTGATCCGAGGAGCCAGGCAGGACTTAGGCTCTGTTTAACACATAGAAGAAATTGTATTCTGGTTAATTTCCCCCAAGCCTGTGGTACGTAGAGCTAGGCAGGACTTAGGTTCTGTTTAACACTTAGAAGAAATTGCATTCTAGTTAATTTGCCCCAAGCTTGTGGTCCGTGGAGCCAGGTAGGACTTAGGTTCTGTTTAACACTTAGAAGAAATTGCATTCTGGTTAATTTCCCCCAAGCCTGTGGTCCGAGGAGCTAGGTAGGACTTAGGTTCTGTTTCACACTTAAAAGAAATTGCACAGTAGTGTGGCACCAAGAATTACAAACTCTCATTAATAGTAGTATCTTTTCAGGTTATTTACATTCCAAGGGCGTGGCACTACATGTTCGTCCAAATCTTCTAAAAAATAGGCTCCTATACCGGCCACCGAGGTGATACGATATGGGCCTTCTCAATTTGGTCCGAGTTTTCCCCACGCGGGATTTCTTGCAGTGCCCAGGACCTTCCTCAATACCAGATCTCTGAGTGCCAGGGGCCTTAGCTTCACCTTGGCTTCGAACCTTGCTTGAGCTTCTGCTGGTAGTAGGCAAGTTGGATCATTGCACTCTCCCTTCTTTCCTCGATGAGGTCTAAGCTTTTTTCCAGCAGTCTGTTGTTAGCATTGGCGCAGAATGAGCTGGTCTTCAATGTTGGAAAATTTGTCTTTAGCGGAATAACAACCTCAGCTCCGTAGGTCATCGAAAAGGGGGTTTCCCCTGTGGACCTGCGTGGCGCGGTACGGTACATCCACAAAACATGGGGCAGTTCTTCTACCCACATTCCTTTTGCATCATCTAACCTCTTTTTCAACCCATTTACTGGTTTTATTGATGGCTTCAGCCTGTCCATTCCCCTGTGGGTAAGCCGGTGTGGAGTACCTATTAGCAATTCCCAACTCGCTGCAATATCTTCTAAAAGCTTTACTATCAAACTGGAGACTGTTGTTCGAGATTCGGGTGTGAGGGATTCCGAACCTAGTGACAATATTTTTCCAAACAAATTTCTTGGCATCAATGTCTCTAATGTTTGCCAACGGCTCAGCTTCGACCCATTTTGTGAAATAATCCGTGCCGACAAGAAGAAACCTTTTGTTCTCCATTGCTTTAGGAAATGGTCCTAGGATGTCTAGACCCCACTGCGCGAATGGCCAAGGGCTGGACAGCGGATTAAGGATTCCGCCTGGCTGATGTATATTCGGGGCGAATCTTTGGCACTGGTCGCACTTCTTCACATATTCCTGCGCCTCTTTCTGCATGCTCGGCCACCAATAACCTTGCGTTATGGCCCTATAGGACAGGGACCTACCCCCCATATGACTTCCATAAATTCCTTCGTGTAATTCCTCCAGGATAAGTTCAATGGCATCTGGGTGCATGCATAGCAAGTACGGTCTTGAGAATGAGCGCTTATACAGTTTGGAGTCCTCGGACAGCCAGAATCGAGAAGCCTTTCTTCTAATCTTGTCAGCCTCGTTCTTATCTTCTAGTAAGGTGTCGTTCTTTAAGAATAGTACTAGAGGATCCATCCAACTAGGCCTTGCCCTGATGCTGTGAACCCGTACTAAGTCGGTTTTCGCCATCGTTGGGTTGTATAGATCTTCTACGAGAATAACCCGAGGAAGTGGCTGAGCCGAGGAGGTGGCGAGCGTTGCAAGAGAGTCAGCATGGGTGTTCCCGTTCCTGGACACGTGCACTAGATTGAAGTGATCGAAATGCGCCCGTAAAAGCTTAACTTGGACTAGGTACTCTTACATTCTTTCATCCCTCGCCTCGAATTCCCCATTTACTTGTCCCACGACAAGTTTTGAGTCCGAGAACATGTTTAAGGATTTTCCACCCAGTTTCTGGATCATTGACATTCCTTCCAATAATGCCTCATACTCTGTTTCGTTATTCGTGGCGGAGAAGCCCAGCCTCAACAATTTTTTAATGGTAATCCCCTCGAGGGAAACCAGGATGAGCCCCACCCTTGAGCCCCTTTGGTTGACGGCGCCGTCAATGTGTTCTTTCCAACAAGTGGGCTCTTGCTGTGAGACTGTGCAGATCAGTTTCTCGTCTGGGTTTAGTGGCTCTCCTCCTCCTTCTAGTATGGGTTCTGCAAACTCAGCTACTAGATCCGCGAGAACCTGACCCTTCACAGCGATGCGAGGCATGTACCTAATGTCGAAGGTGCCCAAAATCGTCCCCCATTTTGCTATTCTGCTTGTGTAGTCGGCACTCCGGAGTATTAATCTGAACGGAAGTTGGGTCAGTACAACAACGGTATGTGCCTGGAAGTAGTGGGGGAGCTTTCACGTGGCTTGCACAATTGCTAGGATGGCCTTTTCGAGGGGGAGGTAACAGATCTCTGCCTCATGCAACGATTTGCTTACGTAGTAGACGGGCCGTTGTGTGCCATTGTCTTTCCGGATCAGCACTAAACTCACTGCGTGAGGGGCTACCGCAATATAGGCGAATACCACCTCATCGGCTTCAGGACTGGACATGATTGGTGGCCGAGCCAAGTATTCCTTAAGCTGCTGGAAGGCTAAGGCACACTCTTCAGTCCACTCGAAACCTTTCCACTTGTTTAATAAGAGGAAAAAAGGCTTGCACCTGTCCGCCGAGCGGGAGATGAAACGGTTTAAGGCGGCAATCATGCCAGTGAGTTTTTGGACCTCTTTAGGGTTCCGAGGAGGCTGCAGGCTATGGATAGCTCTAATTTGGTTGGGGCTGACTTCAATGCCTCTATAGGTCACCATGTAACCTAAGAATTTCCCTGACCCCACCCCAAATAAACACTTGGACTCGTTTAGGCGCAGCATGTACTTTCTCAAAATTCCAAAGACATTGCCGAGGTCTCTAACGTGGTTGGGCACTAACTTACTCTTCACCACCATGTCATCTATATAGACTTTGATGCTCTTACCCATCTGTAGTTCAAACATCCTGGTCATCATCCTCTAGTAGGTTGACCCAACATTCTTCAAGCCAAAAGGCATTACCTTGTAATGGAAGTTTCCAACGGAAGTGACAAAAGCCGTTTTTTCTTGGTCCTCGGCGGCTAGGGGTATCTGATGGTAGCCTTGGAAGACGTCCAAAAAACTCATTCGAGGGTGTCCCACAGTTAAATCCATCAATCGCTCTATCTGCGGCATACGGAAAGGATCCTTCGGGCAGGCCTTATTCAGGTCTGTGAAGTCCACACAGACCTGCCATTTCTCACTCTTCTTCTTCACCACGACTGTGTTGGCCAGCCATTCGGGGTAGAATACCTCCTTGATAGCCCCTGCTTTCTTCAATTTTATAACCTCCTCTCTCACTGCGTCTGTATGCTCTTTTGACGATCGCCGAGGAGGTTGCTTCTTAGGTGTTACGGCCGGGCTAACATTAAGGTGGTGGTAAATGAATCTGGATCGACCCCCGGAGCCTCGTAGGCGTCCCATGCAAACACGTCCACATTCTGTCTGAGAAAATCAATTAGTGTTTCCTTCTCTTGGGGCGGTAATTCTGAGCCGACCTGAAAAAATCTTTCCGGGTCGGAGCCAACAAGAACTTTCTCCAAATCCTCACAACTCACTTCCTCGGTAGGTCCCTCACTACCCGAGGCCAGGGCCGGGGTCATTAATTGCTATAAGCTGTTCTCGGCTGAGGTGGAGGGCTCAGTACTCGGTCGTCGCGAGATTGCTGACACCATGCATTGTCGGGCCATGACTTGGTTCCCTATTACTTCTTTCACTCGACCTTCTGATGGATACTTCACCTTTTGGCGTAAGGTTGATGACACAGCCCCTAGGGCATGAAGCCACGGTCTAACTACGATGGCGGTGTAGGGGGAGTATGCGTGAAGTCCACCTCCACCACGTCCGAGTTTGTTTGTATAGGTAGCCTAATCATGCCTTACGGAGTGACGGTTTTTCCCTCGAAACTCACTAAAGGAGAGTCGTATGCTGTCAGGTCCTCCGGTTTCAGCTTCAACCCCTTGTACAAGTCGGGATACATTACTTCCACGGCGCTGCCCTGATCGACTAGCACCCTCTTCATGTCGTATCCCCCAATCCTGAGCGCGACGACTAGGGCATCCTCGTGGGGTTAGAGGGTTCCCAATTTGTCCTCATTCGAGAATTCGATTAGGGGCGTGCCCATCCCTCTAGCCCTCTTGGACTCCCTGTCGTCAACTTCAGAAAGGAGCCTACCCACCGACATTACTCTGAAAGGATGGGAGTCGGTCCGTCCTAGTGCGGCGAGGATAACATTTATCGTGCCAATGGGTGGTCTTAATGTGCTTTGCCTTGTTTCGATGTTTGACTGCTCCTGCCATCCGACAAGGTGATGCAGCAAATGTTGCAACTTCCCCTCTCAGACCAGCCGGTCCAAGTGGTTTTTCAGATTCCTACAATCATCGGTGGTGTGGCCCTGCTCTTAGTGATACGCGCAATACAGATTCTAGTTACGTTTCGCGAAGTCGCCTGCCATCCTGCTTGGCTATTGAAAGAACGGTTCGTTCTTCACTTTCTCTAGGATCTTATGTAATGGTTCTCGAAACACAGCATGGACTGCCTATGCCCTTGTGGATCTAGACTGCTCCGAGTAATCCCTTCTCGGCTGATTACTGTTGTTAAAGCGGTCCGACTTGAAGTCCCTCCTCTCCTGAGGGACAACCTTCGCTTTGCCCTTTCCCGTATGTTGGTCTTCTTCGACTCTCTTGTACTTGTCGATTATATCCATGAGTTGGCGCACGCTAGTGACCAGTTTCCCTGTCAGGGACTTTCTTAAACCATGCTCTGTCGGCAGGCCCCTCTTGAATGTGCTAATGGCGACGTCATCGTAATTTCCCTCTGTCTCATTATACATTTCCCAGTATCTGTCTGAGTAAGCCTTCAGGGTCTCTCCTTCTCGCATGGACAAGGACAGGAGGGAATCTAGGGGCCGAGGGACTTTGCTGCTAGTTATGAAACGAGAACCAAAAGTTTGTGTCAGCTGCTTAAAAGAGTTTATGGAGTTTGGCTTGAGGCCATCAAACCATCTCATCGCCATAGGTCCCAAGCTGGACGAAAACACTTTGCACATCAACGCCTCGTCCCTAGAATGGACGGCCATCCTCTGGTTAAACTGGCTAACGTGCTCTACTGGGTCCATCCGACCATTATATATAGCAAAAGTGGGTTGGTGGAACTGCTGAGGAAGCTCAGCCCCCTTTATCCTACGCGTGAAGGGCGATTGGGAGATGCGGTCCAGGGCCTTACTCATGGCGTTGTTTGCTAGGCCCTGGTAAAATGGGCTTTTGTGGCCGCGTTTGCGAGGTTGCTCTTCCTCGGAGGAAATGGTTTCACTTGGAGGGGTTCTCGATCTCCACCTGTACTCATTGTCCTCCTCATCGCTAGTGTCCGAGCCGGGTGAAGGACGCTTTCGCTGCGCTCGGCGTAACTTCTACTTCAAGTCGTCGATTTCTTGCTGTAGAGCCCTATGATCATTTCGCTTATGGGATGCGAGACCTTTCCCTCTTGAGCGACTTCTGCTCGTGTGGGAGGTGTTTACACTACCTTCTCGTTGCTTATCTTGATCTCTCTCCCGTTCGAGGTTCAAGAAGTTGTCTTGCCATTAGGAGTCCGCATGTCCCGTTTGGCGTGGACCTGATCCTTCCATTTCTAACGGTTTCACTTGTCGAGGCACGAGTTCTTCCCACAGACAGCGCCAATTGTAGGGTCTTGATTCGGGGCCTAGGCCCAACAATTATGGGATTCTAGCCTAAAGAGCCCTAGACAATGAATTTGTAAAGAGTGGGTTACAAAACTAGGCCCTAACGAAGTGCATGCTAGTTAACTTTGGGCCATACAACAATCAAAAATAAGAAAATCTCCTTCATGTCCATTAGGTATATGGTCCGAGGAGATGTATGGGGTGTATTCTTGTCTCTGTTCAAAGGCTATGGTCTTTCTCTTCTTCTTCTGTTCTCAGTTCCTCCTTTTTTCTGTCTCCCTCTTCATAGGGACTCCCCTCTCTTATATAGCCCCCTTGAAGTCATCAGAACCTTACACTTGTTGATCATCTGGACCTTCACTTAAGTGCCCGTCTCATCGGACATCTCCCCCATCTTTCTGTGAGTTGTAGTAGCCAAGGTAACACTGTTCGTCAGTCCTCTCCACATTAATGCGGCCAGAAAAGTAACGGCCATGCATTTAATGTGGCAGTTGTAGTTTCTCCCTTAACATCCTATACTCTCTTCCCTCTCACAGGCTTGTGGGACTCATCCCTACTACTAATACTCGTTGCAGTGATTCTTTATTGCTGGTAGGGTGCATGTTTGAGCCATACTTGGTACGTCCGAGGAGACATTTCTCCTCGGACCGCCTTTTAAACAAGTTTGGGCCCATAAGAATTGGGTCGGGAGCCCTTTTGGCGCCCACACCTTCTTCTCGGACGTGGTCGAATTCTATATGGGGCCCAAGGCCCATTGTTTGATCTGGGGACTTTACCCCTATAGGATACAACAATGTAGAAAAGAAATAGGAAAAAAGATGCTCATAAACCCCCCTCGAGCTTTATGGTGGTGGCTATTACACTCCTTAAAATTTTAATTTGGCTAATTTAATCCTAAAACTTTATGCATGTGCCAAATCACCATCTCAGTTAGTCTGTTACTAAAATTCTAACAAAATATGCACGTGAGACACACATGATATTTAAAATGCCACATCTGAAATCTGAATCCAATGAAAAGAAGAGTGTGGGCATTTTTCCCAAAAAAATATATTGAAAATATCTATAAAATATTGGTAGTTTTTTGTTAAAGAAAAAAAAAAAGTATGTGGCCAACGAGAGCAGCCATGCTAATTTTCTTTGGAAGGTAAACCACAAAGAAATCATGTTTGCGTTGGCATCCTTACATATATGATAAAAATTATAAAATGCCTTACGTCAGTGGGTGCGTATTTGCTTTCTTTTCTCCTTTGTTATTTTGTCAACGATATCGTGCTCTCATCTCTTATATTTTTGATAGATTTTATTATAAATTTAATTTATAGGTAAAACTCACCATACATATGAAGTCATTATACTTTAAGAGGGTGCTTGTTTGGATGTGAAATAGGGTGGATGGAAAACTTTGAAGATAAAATGAGAAGGAAAACTTTTTTGGTGTGTGTTTAGTTAAGTGAGAAGGCAGGAAAATAAATGGTAGGGTCCAGGTGTTTTCTCCCCGAACCCACCAAAATTTTTTTTTCTGCAAAATGGAGAGAAAACTAAAGGGAGAAAATGAGACTGCTTAATGGACAAAATACCCTTGTGCACTTGCACATGAGCTTTGTTCATACAGTTGCTCTTCTTCACATTTTTTTCCTTCCTCTTGGACGTTGCCTCTTCTCCTTTTTTTTTTTTTTTTTTTTTTTTTTTTTTATTATTTATTTGATTTTGATTTATGTGTACATTGCTCATATATAAATTTTTTTTTTTCCTTTTGCTTTCTTTTGTGTTTTTTTTTTTTGGTTGTTTGTCACTTTTTTGGTTTTAATTGGACATCATTTTTAACAAAGGTACATAAGTAAATTTATACAAACTCGCTTTTTCCATCTTTCACTTTTTCATTCTCAACCAAACGAAAAGGAGGGAAATAAAAACCTTTTCTATCCTCCCACTTTTCCATCCCTCCCACTATTTTCCATTCTTCCACTTTTTCACTCCTTCAACCAAACTACCCAAAGAGTACCTAATATTTAGCCGAATAAGAGAGGTGTTTAAGAATTAAATGTAACATATATAATATTTAAAAATCAAATAAATATTACGTGTTCTGCACTAGACTTATTAGGATAATGAAACATGACAAAAATTAACATAAGTCACCATCCTAATGAGTCCAATTTCAATGCACTTGACCTATGTCAAGTCCATTAATTAATGCTCATGCCTTGCTTCTCTGTAATTTGATCATCAAATCCTTGACACCCTAGGTTCCCTGCCGGGGGTGGTGCCACGTTGAGGCCAAGGTGATTACAAGACCACCCGACTTGGAAAAAAAATTATATATAATAATTTAAAATTTTTATATTTGTCTACCCTTAAAAAAAATTGTGACCATCCAAAATTTTTTTTTTTAAGCCCAATAAAATTAAACTTTGATCCATAATTTAGTCCTCTTAACAGTATAATACACTCTTTCAGGCAAAAAGAAAAAGGCCAAAAAATTATTGAACTAATAAAATTTGATAAAAAAAATTATAATGATAGCAAGCCCAATAAAAACCTCATATAGATTTGGCCAAAATGGCCCATTAGCATTAATTTTTGAAATATTTAGCAACAGAGCACTGTTTCGGAAATAATTAGGGAAATACCACTTTTTTTGGTACTCGAGCTTGGTGAGCTCGAGTACCATGTTTTTTTAATCCACCATCGCCCCATATTCAAGGAGCCCTATAGTGGCGTTTTTAAACCCTATAGTGACGTTTTCGGGCCCTATAGCGGCGTTTTCCTGCAAAATTTTTTTATAAGTCCCATAACAGGTTCAAGGGGCCCTATAGTGGCGTTTTTAAGCCCTATAGTGACCTTTTTGGGCCCTATAGCGGCGTTTTCCTGCAAAATTTTTTTATAAGTCCCATAACAGGTTCAAGGGGCCCTATAGTGGCGTTTTTAAGCCCTATAGTGACGTTTTTGGGCCCTATAGCGGCGTTTTCCTGCAAAATTTTTTTATAAGTCCCCATAACAGGTTAAAGGGGCCCTATAGTGGCGTTTTTTAAGTCCTATAGTGACGTTTTCGGGCCCTATAGCGGCGTTTTTTTTTTTGAGAAGATGTTTGACCAATGAAAAGATGGTACTCGAGCTCACCATGCTCGAGTACCGGAAAAAGTGGTATTTCCCTAATTATTTCCAAAACAGTGCTCTGTTGCTAAATATTTCAAAAATTAATGCTAATGGGCCATTTTGGCCTATAGATTTTAAATCTTAGAAGAAAAAGCCCAAGTCCTCACTCAGACAGATTTTTAAATTAATAATAATAATAATAATAATAATAATAATTAAATTGCTATAAACTAAATATCTAATCAAATTTTAAACCAAAAAAATATCGTAACCTAAAAGGGAAACAAAAACCTCCACGCCAGAGCCACTGTCCCAGTCCATATTAGCGAGATTGCCTTGTTCAGTATTGGATAGGGATCGTCTTGCCACAACCGTCGTTGACTCACTGATCCTGACCCAGCCTTCATTGCCTAGCCAATGGTCTCAACCTCTCTCTCTCTCTTTCTGGAATTGAATAATCTAAACTAAATATTGACTAGCAGAATAGGATTATAGGAACGTGTATGTGATATCCCTTTGCTTTATTTGACTTTGTCCTTTTGTGTTAATTGTTAATGTTATTATATTTCTTGACTTGACCCACTATCCACTGACTTTGTGACTTGGGCTCTTAGTCTTTCGGCTTTTGTGTAAGTGTCATCGGGTTGTTTGCCTCTTGAGTGGGGGGTGGGTGGGGGCCATGTGGGCATGTATTGGGCAATTGGGGTAGTGGACTAGACTAGTGGATAGTAAATTAAGTAAAAAAGAAATTATAAAAGACAAAGAAATTAAATTATGTAAAGACATAACGCAATGGGAGTGAGCCGACGAGGTAGTATATTTTCAATCTTTACATTGTGTAAAGTAGGTATTGTTTGCTAGACTGCTAGTGGTCAATAAAGAAAAATAATAAAACAATTAAACAACAAAAATTTATGTTGGATTAAATCGTTAATAGAGTCATGCTATGGACACAACAAGTATTTTCATGCTTATGTGAACTTGCTGAAAATTTAGTAAAGACATAGAAGCCTGACACTTACCCAATAGACTAATTGCTTGTGAAGTTAAAGAAGTTTTTCACTAATGAAATATATAAAGAATGAACTACACAATCTAAGTAGAGATCAGTGGATGAATGGTTGCTTCACTGTGTACATTGAAAAAAATGTAACTTGCAGCATTGACAAAAAACTATCTTGCAACGATTTCAAAATATGAAAACTCGTAGATAGAAATTGTAAAACTTTATGTATTTGTGTGTTTTTTTTTTTTTTTTTTTTTGTCAATATATGAATTTCTTTTTTCATTAGATTGTGTAATTTCAGTTTTTTAAGAACCACCTTGGAAAAAATTTCTAGAGCCACCACTGTTCCCTACCTCTCGCGGTACAAATTTGTTTTATTTTAAGTTCTCTTACACTTGTGAAAGCAGGAGATATGATTAGTTTTCCTAAATATTAAATACTCATTATAGCAAGAAGAGCCCAATTTGTATACGTTTGTTTTTACAACTTGCAACTTACTAAGGTGTGGTGTAGATGAAAATGTGATGATATTGGCGCCTTATATTTCAGCTAATTAATCACAATTTACTACCTTTGTAACTTATAAAAAGATTCTAAAAAAGAAAAGTCAATCCTTGTTATTGTTGTAATTAAAAAGACTTCAAATTGGAGCAATACCTAATACGAACTATATTAAACAAAACAATAATGGCCTGTTCTGCATTGCAACTTCCATCTCCCCCCACCCCTCCTCCCTTTTATTCATTTTTATTTCCTCTTTTTTTGTTTTTGTTTTTTTTTTCAAAATTACCAATACTTACGGCCATAAATAAACTTATTTATTATTAATAACTTGGGTTCAGCTAGATAAAAGCCATTTTGTTTGTCTTCTTAACAAATGATCCAAACTTATTCATAACTCTAAGTTTGACTATTAAACAAGTCAAGCTCGAGCATAGTAATGTGTTAATAAACAAGTTTATATATAGGAGACTCAATGTGTGTATGTGTGTGTTAGGAACCCCTAATATAGGCAAATAGATACTAATGTTGTAATGTTGAATTTAGTAGGTTAGCAAGTTAGAATTCCTAGGATTCAATCAAATTTAATAAATGTTGGAAATTTTTTATTTTTTTTGAGAATAATAAATATTGGAATTATTAGTGCGTATGGGGAATAATAGAACCAATAGGATAAGGCCATATGACAATAGAGTAGTTTTATGGTCTATAAATACCTAATTGTAATCACATTTAAAGATCATTGGAATAATATTGCAAATTTTTGCCATAAGTGCATTTTCTCTCGCTTAATTTCTCTTAATCATTCTAATAGAGGGTCACTGCCTCAAATCTAGCCAAATCGCATACAATTTTAAATCAACTTTTCATAAGTTCCTAAATGAATGTCATTTTATCTAATTAAATCAAATAACCATTTCCCATTCAAAGCACTGAATCAATGGTCCTAGAGTTAGGTTCACTCTAAGTTGAGTGAGGAAGTACAAGTCATTCTCTTGATACCAAATGGCATTAACATATGTGCTTCATTCTCCCCATATTTATACCTTATGGGTTTGAAACTAGTTACATCATTTCATACCTTAGGATCTATATATGGCCCATGCATTGACTAATAACGAGAACATATAGGGTCCTAGTCGGCCATAAGATATATTAATCAAAGGGTTTCTAAAATAATACTTTAAAGGTAGTGTAATTTGGAGACATTTGATTCCTCAATCAATTTCTCTTGTCCAATTTGATTGTCTACCTCATCTCTAGCGTTCTTCAATATATTAGGATGGTTTAGTAGATTAATCATTGCCCACTCTAATGTGACTATCAATGTTTCGGTCCTCGCAAGTAACATTACTATGTATTGAAGTTGACAAGAATAAGCTTGATTGGTATTTTCTTCTTTAACAAAAAAATATTCTCATTTATTTGCTTTAGAATATAATTGTAAATAACGAAAGATGCAACTAAATCTAATATAAAATCTAATTCAATTAAAGATACATATAATTAAAAAGAAAAAAAAAAAAAAAACTTTATTCCAAAATGTCTCAAATTTCTAGAGTTCAATCTCACTAATTTAGTCAATAAACCAAAACAAAAAACAGGCGTTTTCTTTGAAGACCGCTTGATATATTTGCATCCTATACCAAAATATCCTAAGTTAACCTGAAAAATTACGAAAGGAAATAGTGCAATTATCCAAGTCTTTTCTTATTCCTTAAACATAGATATAAATTACTATTCAATAAAAAAAATGTAAATAAATAAAGATATAACATTTTTATAATTAAAAAAATTCAATTTTCAAATTGAAAATGTGATTCTTATAACTTTGTTTATTAATTGATTAATATTTTTTGCAAATACCTAAGAGTCACTCCAAGAAAATGTTCAAACATTCACCGTCTCAGAAAGAACTTTATGGATGATTAGTCATACTTTACACATAGCCACCAACAGCATAGCTTTAGGCATGATGAGCCCATTACCGTCAGTCATGTCTACTTCTTCCTCAGTAACCCTTTCCCAATCGAAACACTAAATCAACGACCCTAAAGCCAAGCTCATTGTACATAGGGCAAGGTCCACTCTAGGACATGTCCTCCTCCCGATCCCAAATGGCATGAACTTATATGCTTCACTCTCACCATTTCCAAACCTTTCTGGCTTAAAACTAGTTGCATCATCCCACATCTTAGGATCTCTATGTATGGCCCATGCATTGACCAATAACATTGTTCCACGTGGTACATCATATCCTCCAATAATGCAATCAATAGAAGACATATGAGGTACTGGAAGTGGTCCAAGAGGATACAATCGAAGGGTTTCTGAGATTATACATTGAAGGTATTGTAATTTGGAGACATCTGATTCCTCGATCAATTTCTCTTGTCCAATTTGACTGTCAATCTCATCTCTAACTTTCTTCAATATATTAGGACAATTTAGTAGATTAGACATTGCCTACTCTAATGCGATAGGAAATGTATCAGTCCCCGCAAGTAGCATTACCTGTATATTAATTATACACAAGGTGTTTAGAAAACAACAAGAGGTCTTGATCCCCATAATAGAATAATGATATATATTAAAAGAAAGGTTTGCTTAAAGGTACTTGTGAGAGACTGCCAAAGGTGCCTCTCAAAAAAGAGAGATTTTCTGAATACTTTTTAGGGCACCTCTCTTTTTGGTAAGTGGTGTGGAGTCGCCACTTATTTTTTATACAAAGAGAGAGAGAGAGAGAGAGAGAGAGAGAGAGAGAGAGAGAGAGAAACTAAATACAAATGTAGGTGAACAATTTGGTGACCCAATCCTTGTCGCTCAAGTCTTGGTCCAAAGGCCTTCCTTTTTACGTATTTGGAAGATGGACTATAGTGGCTTGGATGTACCTTTGCTCCAGATTTTGTAGTATCCGAGAAGAAATTACTCCTCAGACATGTTCTCTTTGCCCTAGTGGGCCTGAATGAGGATTGCTTGGGCCCCGCTGACTCCTCGGACGGGCTACGTCCTTGGACGGGCCCAGGGCCCAGTCAGCCTGTTATTTTGGGCCGGTCCTCACAATAGCCCCTTAAAACTCCGGTTTTTGATCTCCTTTCGAGGAGAAAAGCGGGATTTTGACATTACAAAGGATGCAATTAATTAGCTCCTGATTCACACGTGTGGGGGCAGTTACTTTTGACGCGCTACAATTTACGAGGCACGATTATTTACTCCAGGCGGCTTCATGTCTCCCTTAATTTTTGTAGAGTATGGGCTAAAGAACTCGGTTTAAACAAGTTTAAACGGGCTGTTGCATAGGTTAAGGGTACACACGAACGAGAACGAAAATGCCACTATGTAGAAAGGTCTCCAGAAATGATAAGGCTAAAAACTTGATTAATAGATAGGAGGAGAAATTTGAAGCAACGATGCAAGCGGAACTTACGGGTGTCCTCATAAACAATCACCAAGACGCTTGGAAATCTTTTCAAGGAAGGGTGCTTCGCAGAAATGGCTACAGAAATGTGAAGGTCGGAAATGTTCGTGAGCCTCTGGGCGCTGGAGTTCTCTGGAGTTCTCTGGACTTCTCTTGTGCTAGTAAAAGAGAAAAATGAGTCTCTCTAGGGCTTTATATAGCTAGGGGGAAAAAGGAAATCACTCCAGCTCAAGAATTGTGGGAAGAATGTCAGCCGTTGGATCTGCGTCTCGCCGTTGGATAAGGGAGACACGAAGCCACCTGGAGTAAATAATCGCGCCTCGTAAATTGTAGCGCGTCAAAAGTAACTTCCCCCACACGTGTGAATCAAGAGCTAATTAATTCCATCATTTGTAATGTCAAAACCCTGCTTTTCTCCTCGAAAGGAGATCAAAAACCGAAGTTTTGAGGGGTTATTGTAGGGACTGGCCCAAAATAACAGGCTGGCTGGGCCCTGGGCCTGTCCGAGGATGCAACCCATCCGAGGAGTTAGCGGGGCCCAAGCAATCCTTATTCAGGCCCACTGGGGCAAAGAGAACATGTCCAAGGAGTAATTTCTCCTCGGATACTGCAAAATCCGGAGCAAAGGTACATCCAAGCCACTATAGTCCATCTTCCAAATACGTAAAAAGGAAGGAAACTCGAAAACTGGGTTCTCTGGACTTCTCTTGTGCTAGTAAAAGAGAAAAACGAGTCTTTCTTGGGCTTTATATAGCTAGGGGGGAAAAGGAAATCACTCCTGCTCAAGAATTGTGAGAAGAATGTCAATCGTTGAATCTGCGTCTCACCGCTGGATAAGAGAGACACGAAGCCACCTGGAGTAAATAATCGCGCCTCGTAAATTGTAGCATGTCAAAAGTAACTGCCCCCACACGTGTGAATCAGGAGCTAATTAATTCCATCCTTTGTAATGTCAAAACCCCGCTTTTCTCCTAGGAAGGAGATAAAAAACAGGAGTTTTGAGGGGCTATTTTGGGGACCGGCCCAAAATAACAGGCTGGCTGGGCCCTGGGCCTGTCCGAGGACGCAACCCGTCCGAGGAGTCAGCGGGGCCCAAGCAATCCTTATTCAGGCCCACTGGGTTTGTAACGCAGCCTTGAGATCCAACACTGTTTGCCTTTCAGTGGCAAGGTTGGTCTCGGTCACGAACAGTTTTTAGCGCTGGTCCTCGGCTTGGGTTTCAACGTTCTTCAGTCCGGCCAGAGCGCTCTTGTAGCATTTCTCCGCCTCTTTGAACTTCTCCGAGAGTTCAAAATTGTCCTGCTTGAGGGATCCTACAGATTTCTTCACCTCGGCACGAGACTGAGCCTCAGCTTCAGCCAAATTGCGGTTGTTGCGGTAGTACTCCTCGGCCACAAACACTTGCTGAGTAATCTGCCCACAAAACAACAAAACGAGATCTTAGAATGTGACAAGGTCTAATGATTTTATCAAAGGTTAGAAGAGTCACTTTACCATTGCAAGGTCCCTCTTGAGGGATAGAAAGAGCTCAGGCTGAGAGAATCGCCTGTAGGCCTCCATGTCCCGGGGAAGAAGCACTGGCTGCTCTAGGGCCTCAGCTATATATCCTGCTCAGCCCCTATTGTATTCTCAGACCGAGGTAGTATAGGGAATGGCGACCCCGTCTACCTCGAGCTTCGGGCTCCAAGTGCGTGGATTAACACGCACTTCAACCCGATTCTCTTCATCCCGGCTTTCTACGGAGGGAGCCCTTTTATTCTTCTGCTCCCGGGTGGTTTTTTGCTGCTTGCCTTGGCGGGGGCCCACCTCACCTTCCTCAAGGGTTTCAACCTTTAGGCCGGGGTCAGAAGGGGGCTGAGGAGCCACGGGAGGAAGAACAGGGGTCTGCGACTAAGATGCCGCCTTTGAAGATTGACCTTTGCCTCAGGAGGCCATCAACTCTCGTAGGCTTTTCCGTTTGCCGGCGGCCATATTATCTACCTCATCGTCTGAGGAGTTGTCCAAGCAGGCTATAATAATTGGGGCCGACCACAGAATTTCGATCCTGCTCTCCCTCAGGGTCTAAAAGCTCAATCAAAGGAGTTTTGGGAATCTCCTCTTCAAAATAGAACTCGTCTATCTCCTCCTCAAGAGAAAGACGAGATGATTCAGTCTCTCCTTTAGCTGGCGCAGCAACTTCAAGGTTGTCTGGCTTAGGCAATTGCGCAACTGGTGGAGGATTCCGAACGCCAGGTAACACGACTGGCTTGAGATCTTGTCGGGCCAAAAACTTGGGCTTGGACACGTCAATTCTAGCTAACCTCGGACTACCAGCTCTTATGGCGTGGCCAATGCCTTGGAAAGCGCGGGATAGGGGTCGGTAGCCCAAAACCATATGAGCCGTACGTAGTTACCCGTCCTCGGTAACGTAGATTTCTGACCTCAAAAGATAGTTCAAGACCTGAACATTTACGTGGCTCAGCCGAGGAGCAACTTGAGCTCTATCTGCAAAATAGCCGAGAAGGAGATTATGGTTAAGTTATAAAATTTTTTGATACTTAAGCAAAAAAAAAAAAAAAAAAAAGAAAAAAGAATGAATCTAAAGAGCTAAGCCCCCTCCCTAAAGGATTGGCCCTATAGGCGCCGCACCTGGAATTCCTGCCCGAGTTGGACAATGAAAACCATCGCTCCACTCTCCTGAGGCAATGAGGAAATCATCTTTCATAGTCTTATTGGATGTGGGGAGGCAGGAGATTAGCCTAACGACCTCGGATCGAGATTTAAGATAATACCCTCATTTCTTGATGTAGTGGCACTCGTACAGATGAACCACATCATGCCAGGTAAGGCCTAGACCCATCCGTTCGTTCAGGACATCTATGCAGCCTAATATCTTGAACATGTTTGGAGCGCATGGGAACAAGTAGTACCGGGTAATCCTACGCATGGGAAGTGTCATTCCCCCTTCTATAAAAGCAATCATGGGAATGACGACTTGACCCACGTCTCTATCTGTTAATATTCCTTCTGGGGGACAGTACTGCAAAATCACACCCGGTGGGATATGATATTTTGCCCTAAAAGCCTCCATGGCAGCCGGGGTATCTACTAGATCCTTGAATCTACCCATCTAAGTTAAACTGGAGGAACGGAAAGAAAACCGAGATGAAAATTGAAAGCCGAGGAGAAATTTGAAGCAACGATGCAAGCGGAACTTACGGGTGTCCTCACAAACAATCACCAAGAAGCTTGGAAATCTTTTCAAGGAAGGGTCCTTCGCAGAAATGGCTACAGAAATGTGAAGGTCGGAAATGTTCGTGAGTCTTTGGGCGCTGGAGTTCTCTGGAGTTCTCTGGACTTCTCTTATGCTAGTAAAAGAGAAAAACGAGTCTCTCTAGGGCTTTATATAGCTAAGGGGAAAAAGGAAATCACTCCCGCTCAAGAATTGTGGGAAGAATGTCAGCCATTGGATCTGCGTCTCGCCGTTGGATAAGGGAGACACGAAGCCACCTGGAGTAAATAATCGCGCCTCGTAAATTGTAGTGCGTCAAAAGTAACTGCCCCCACACGTGTGAATCAGAAGCTAATTAATTCCATCCTTTGTAATGTCAAAACCCTGCTTTTCTCCTCGGAAGGAGATCAAAAACCGGAGTTTTGAGGGGCTATTGTGGGGACCGGCCCAAAATAACAGGCTAGCTGGGCCCTGGGCCCGTTCGAGGAGTCAGCGGGGCCCAATCAATCCTTATTCAGGCCCATTGGGGCAAAGAGAACATGTCCGAGGAGTAATTTCTCCTCGGATACTGCAAAATCCTGAGCAAAGGTACATCTAAGCCACTATAGTTCATCTTCCAAATACGTAAAAAGAAAGGAAACTCGAAATATCTCAGCAAAGTCTGCCACCACCACATTAAATGCATTACAACTACTCTCCTGACCGCATTAATGAGGAGAAGACCCCTGAACAATGCTACCTTGGCTACCGCAACTCACAAAGAACTGAGAGAGATGTCTGATGGGACAGGTGCTCAAGTGGGGGTTTGGATGATCAACAAGTGTAAAGCCCAGATGATTGGAAAGGGCCTATATAATATGTAAAAGTCCCCCAAGAGAACGGACGGGAAAAAAAAAAAAGGAGAGAATACTGTAGAGAAGCCTGACTGCATTGATTTGTATCTATTAATCAAGTTTTTAGCCTTATCATTTCTGGAGACCTTTCTACATAGTGGCATTTTCGTTCTCGTTCGTGTGTACCCTTAACCCATGCAACAGCCCGTTTAAACTTTTTTAAACCGAGTTCTTTAGCTTATACTTTACAAAAATTCATTGTGAGGGACCTTTGGACCAAGACTTGAGCGACAAGGATTGGGTCACCAAATTGTTCACCTACAACAAAAATACATGACTTAATTGTTTCCTTTCATTGATTGAATAAAAAAAAAATACATGTTTGAAAATTTGAAAATTACATGGCTTTGGGTCCTAGTTACAAACTAACAAATAATTACATGCCTTTTTGTCCTAGTTACAATCTACCCAAAATAAAACAAAGATAAGGCCAGATCTACCTATCCAAAAGACCTAAATTTGGAGGCTAGGTTACGGAATGGGAAGGTGTTAGGCACCCATTCCGCCCAGATAGAATCTGGTCTTCTAGACTCTTGTGACCAATGTACCCCTTTTATGCATACTATGAATGATATGTTGTACATGTGAATAAAACTAAATCACATAAATTTATTTATGAATGCATCATCTTCTTTGTTTAAAAAAATTCAAATTTGTTGTTGTGAGTAGAAAAAATTGAATTTGGTTTATGAAAAATCAGATTTGTTTTTTAGAGCTAAAAAAATTGGTTTGTTAATGAAAGAAAAATCAAATTTGTTTTTACAAAATGAAATATTTTGATTTGAAAAAAAAATATCAGATCTGTTTTTGAAAACTTAGAAAAAATGGTTTTGGTTTTGTAAAAGATCATATCTGTTTTTGTGATAAAAAAAATTTGCGTATATAAAAAAAATTAGATCTATTTTTGTATGTTCAAAAAGTATGAAAAATAATTTCTTTTTCATGAGAAGAGAATTTCATTCATGAAATAAATTCATGCTACATGTAACACAATCATGCATGATCTTTTTCTTTATTTCGAAATCTGCATATGTAAAAAAGAATTAGATCTGTATCTGATGAAGATACTAATCAGTTTGTATTTTTTTTTTAAAAAAAACTTCAGATCTGCATCTAAGGAAGATATAGATCAGTTTTTAATTTGAGGAAAATTTAGATCTACCTTTAAGGAAGATGTAGATCCGTTTTTGTTTTAGAAAAAATTCAGATTTACATCTAAGGAAGATGTAGATCCGTTTTTGTTTTGAAGAAAAAAAATTTTAACGTGCAGTTTTTTGAAAATAAGAAAGAGATCACAACAATAATAAAGGAATTAAGAACATGCTTTGACAAAATAAATCAGCAATTCATGTTATGGATACTTGAAACAACTAAACTAAAAAAACAAACAAACATACATCATCACAATATGAGAAGCATTAAGAAAAGAAAAGGGTGATCAGAAACAACCTCTTGCATGGAGCACTTCTTCTTCTTGAGAGGACATTTCAGGGTTAAATAAATTTATTCAATTATCTTTGAAACCTAAAAACCCTAGTTTAAGAGAGAATACCAAAAAAGAGGGGTGAGAAATTTGAGAGTGTGAAAAGGTGTCTCTCTAAGAGCATAAAAGAATGTGCTGAATTTTGGGATCCAATCCCTATTTATAGAGATTGGAATGCTTAAAAAATAAGCAACCATGAGTAGAATACAAATTGGGATGCATCTTTCTGCGAAAAAGTCGAAAAGGGTGTGTCTTATCGGCACCCAAAGAGAATTGGGCCAAAGCCCAAAATAGTGCAATTCGGCACTTTTAAAGTGATGTTCAGCACTCCAAAAGTGCCAAATGGTACTATTGGGTGTCAATTGCACTTTCGTGTTCGGGTGTGTTTTGGACTCCTTTTTTCGGTTTTCTTGAGCCAGTCCTTGCACTTGGACGTGTTTTCAATCCATATTCTAAGATTTTTATCTCTTTTCTGGATAATTCAAGTCTTTTCAGGAACAATTATCTTGAAGATAAATATCCTAAAATACATTTTGATAAAGTTCAAATTATCCACAATTTTATTGTTATCAAATTATCCATTTTATTCCTATGCAAGCAATCTTATTTTAGACACTAATTGTCAACCAATCAAAAAATTATTTAATTAATTTTAATTGTTTAACCAATTAGAATTAATTTAAATCAATCATGCGTGGTCAACTCTACCTAGACACAATGCATGTTGACCGTGTAAAGTTGATCATGTGATATCTTTCGATCCGACGGTTCAATTTGGAAATCGAACACACCGTTGTGACCGTTATAATCTCAAGATCATTTTTATGACATGCAATAAATGAATTAATGCATGTAATGCAATCATGATTTTTGGGTACATGGATGGTCATTCTAGTTATCTTCCTTGATTAAATCATGGGTGCAAAATTGAGTGTCTATAGAATGCCCCTCATTGACAGATCTTGGAAAGTGAACGTCAATGTAAAACAAAGACAATGATTTTAGCGGCCATGATTTAATTGAGGTTGAATTTTCAAAGATTTCCCATCCTTTTGTTAGGACATATGTGGAACTTATTAGAACATATGTCATGTAGAATTGGCTAATTCTTTGACAAAACACACTTTACTTGAAATTGGGTAGATTTAAGATGTGTTTAATACTTTAAGGAACAAGTATTCAAGTTTAGTATTGAAACCATGCAAGTCTGTCCAAGAAACAAGTGAAGAAGTTCTGTTCATTAAAGCTCGACAAATAAATCTATTGAGATTTAATGTATAATTCTCGACAGCTCTCGATGGGAAACTGTATCTATCGAGAATTACGAAATTCAAATTTTTAGATCTGTTTTTCAAACATATCCAAGTTATTTGTGTGGGCTTTCTTTTCTCACAATCCTAGATATATATATAAGCATTATTTTAAGGGCCGTAAAAGGTGATGCAAGGTGATGCAACTTGGTGCAAAGTGATTATTCACTCAAATTGTGATCGGAGACAATTTGCCCTAGTTCATCTTTCTCTTGTAGAAGCTGCTGCATCTTTGCACCAAGGATTTTGTAACCAAGGAGTTTCTTGATCTTCATCATTTGGATGAACTAAAGAACTTTGAAGCTTACATCCTTCTCAAGTTGGTGTGTTAGTCACATACTTAGATCCGTGCATCAATTGTGTATTGGGGTAAGGGTTCAACTGTAGGTTGGTATTAAGTACTAGGATTTCTTTTATTTGTAACCGCTTGTTTTGATAATAGTAGATTCTCGGGAGTGGTGACCTGAAATTCACCTGGTGGGGTTTTGCCTCGGTGGTTTTCCTTATTCGTAAACAAATCACTTCTGTAAAATTTATTTTTTGCTATATATTAACTTAGTTGGTTATTTGTTTGTGCTACCACACTTATTGCATGTAATTGAACATAATTAATTCACTTGGCTAATTAATTGGTTAATTTACCAAAGGGGTCCATCTATTCTTGGCCTATCACCTTCAAACCTAAAACTTTAGAACATAGAACTAGTGCCTTACCTTTTGACAAAAATGAAAATACTTGACCTAATTGATAGCTGATGAATTTTGGAAATGATTCTTGACAATTTATGTGACCAAGAGGCTTTTCCATCCTAATCTTGATAATGGAGTTGTCTGCAACAAGGGAGCTTTTCAACCTCGATCTTGACGAAGGAACTATTTGCGACCGCGATCTTGATGAAGAAACTGTCTGCGACCTCGATCTTGACGATAGAAATGTCAACGACCTCGAACTTGATGAAAGGCAATGTCTGTGACCTCGATCTTGATGAAAGGTAATGTCTGCGACCTTGATCTTGACGAAGAAATTTTCTATGATCTCAATCTTAACGAAGGAATGTTTGCAACCAAAGGACTTGATCTTGACAAAAAAAATGTTTGCAACCAAAGGATCTTGATCTTGACTAAGGAAATGTTTGCGACCACGATCTTGATCTTGACTAAGGAAATGTCTGCGACTAAAGGATCTTGATCATGACTATGGAAATGTCTGTGACCACGATCTTGATTTTGATTAAGGAAATGTCTACGACCACGATATTGATCTTGAATAAGGAAATGTCTACAACCAAAAGATCTTGACCTTGACTAAGGAAATCAAGGGCTTCTCATCCTTGAAACCTAGTTGTTGCCTGCAAACGTCAAAATTTGGAATTAGTCTTTAACTGATGAGTGTTTTGTTGTTCCTTTGCATTTTTGAAATGTGTGATTTTCATTTTTCTCTTCTTGATTTGAAATTTTTTTCATTTTCATCAAGAAAACTTTGATTGTTTCTTGATGGTTCTTTGAAAAAGATATTTTTCTTGCTTTGAAAAAGATTTGATTTTTGAAGCTTGGAATTGGACACTGGAAATTTTGAAAATAAAATTGGAAATTTTGGAGACTTAAGATTTGGAATTTGAAACCTTGAGATTTTGAAATTTTAAAACTTGAGATTTTGAAAATTTTGAAATTTAAAATTTTGAGACTTAAGGCTTGGGTTTTGAGGCTTGAAATTTTGAAAAATTGAAACTTGGAATTTTGGAAATCTATGATTTGAAATTTTGAACATGAAATATGAGGTTTGAAATTTTTGCAACTTGAAATTTTGGGGATTTTGAATTTAAAAATTGGGCATTTAGAGTGTGAAATTTTTAAACTTGGGAATGAAAATTTTGAATTGAAAATTTTGGATTTGGAGTTTAAAAAAACTTGAAAATTTTGAACTTGAAGTTTTATCCTTAATCCATTCCAAAAAATTTTCCTCCTTTCCTTTTTGATTTTTTTTTTCTTTTTCCATGATGTGAATTTGGTTCTTTTTTTTTTTTTTTTTTTTTTTTTTTTTTTTTGGGAGTTGACTGAGTCAACTTAGTTTGATTGAGTTGACTCTGCAACTCAGCTGTAACTTTAATGTGGGGACCGAATTTGGCCCCCCATTCATCTTGTCTCTCTTTTCTTCTTTTTTGCTTCTTCTTTCATCACCTTCTCTTCCTCCATTAACACTATTCACCTTCTTCTTCCACTTGATTTTTTTTCTTCATCTCACCATTTCTTCTAAAAAAAAAAAAACACTTTTCTAAGCTTCTCAACCTTCCCTCATCCATCTCCCTCAATATTTCTTTAGATCCTTGTGTTTTTGGGCACTTTTGTCACACACCCATTTTTGGTGGAACCCATTTTCAAACCCATTTTTCTTTGCATCAAAATGTCTTCCTCTTCCAATGGATCCTATTTTCTTACTTTTCATGATAAGAAATATGATACAACATTTGATTGGCATGATGAGGATGGGATCCTTCAAGATCCGAAGACCCATGCTTCATATTCTCACATGGACATCAAGGTGAGTTTTTCTTTGGGTTTATTTGCTTGGAAAAATGTTGTTTCATGCTTCATTGAAAATTTGATGGTGAGACATTGTCATTTTGTTGTGTGTTCTTGTTGGAAATTGGGGTATTGTATGATTGATCATGTTGTAATGTTGGTTTTGGAGCATTTTTGAAGTGTTCATTTTTTTATCATGGTGTAACTTGGACAATGTTGGTAGTTTGTGATGTTGTTGGATGAATTTTGGCATGAATTTTGGGAGCATTGGCATTGTGAAAAATTTGTGTTGTGGGCTTGTATGAATATGCTCATGATGTATGTGGAAAAGTTTGTCAGCATGTGTAAACTTTGTTTTATGAACATGGAAAAATTTTGTGGGTATGTGCATGGATAAATTTGTGGTTATGGACAAATTTTGTGGGCATGAAACTTTGACTTATGAAAAAATTTTGTTGGGTATGTGATGTTGGTTCATGGAAAATTTTTGTGGTTATGATTTTGGCTATGTGATAATTTACTTCTTGTGCATGGACATGTAGGAAATTATTTGTTGGCTATCTTGGTCATGTAGAAGTTTTTGTGCATGGTTATGGAAAAAAAATTTGATACTTGTGTATGGATGTGAAAAATTTTGATTGTGGTGAAATTTTTAGTGGGACATTTTGTTGTGGTGGGGCATTGACCTTATGACTTCTCTATTATTACCGATCTAAGGTTGGGTGGTGAAAGAATTTGTGTCAATGACTTCCTTACTTCAATTGAAATCAAGAAACTTCTAGGTGTTGTGCCTTCCAGAATGAAGAGTAAAAATATTCCTTTGCCTTGGCCATGTGAGAATATTCCCCAATGTGATACTGTGGCAAAGGGTGCTCACATGTTCATGCTTCTTTTTATTGGGACTTTCTTGTGTCTAGATTTAGGCAGTATAGTGAATCTGCGTTACTTGTGGAGTACGAGAAAAATTGAGCGAATCCGGAATTATGACTAGGGCGGTATGACTTATGCTACTCTGTTGCATTTCATGGGTTCCTTTGTGATTTTTTTAGATGTCTTTAGATCCTTGAGCTAGATATGAGGGGTATGCAGAGTGTGAACGGGCTTTGGAGTTGAATGGCCGTCAGGTATTGTTTGAATGTGGGCATGGAAGGTATTGATATCTTGGTGATCGGGTGTTGCCCCAAGTTCAACATGAGTATCCTCCTACAACAATTCCAATTCCTCCTTGTCCCTCTGTTTGGTTGGCTGACTTTCTGACTGATGAAGAGGTTGCTCGGGCTCGTGATGGTTATATCTTTGCAGGAGTATAAGGGGATTATTTTGAATTCATTCAAGTTCATCTGCAAGGTTTCTTAGTTGGCATAACGGTACTTCTCTTCCCTTCTGAAGTCAAATTTTCATCTCACAAATTCTTTTTCCATATTTCTACTTAGTAACAAAATTTGCATGTTGGATTTTTAGCCTCCATCTTCTAAAGAGGAAGAGTAAAAGATTCCCTCTCCTCACCATGCTGGTAGCTCTTCTAGTTCCTTCATGGAAACTTATCCCCATTTTCCGGTATGGCAATATGATGTGATGAATTTTGATGAAATGTATAATTCCATGCCTTTGAATAGGCCAGAGCACACACCAAACATTCCTTGACCCGATCCGGTATGTTCTTGCATTTTTATTTCTTCTTGGCTTATTGAATGGCTCATGATCTAGTAGATTTGTGCTTTGGGTTGATGTGGATCTTATGGAGGAAAGTATGCAAATGATTGGAGGCTTGCAATCATTGGCTCGTACTTAGTCCTCCCAATATGTGCTCAATGAGGCGAGCTGGGTATGCAATGATACTTTTTGAGTATCTTTGGCTTAGACTTTTCTTTATGACATATTAAACACTTGATTTTACTGAATTTTCAGGAAAATCGAATGGAAGCTACTGATTCCACCAAAAGGACTTTGGAGGAGAGGATCAGGAGCCTCGAACTTGAAAATCGTTAGTATGATTGTCGATTTTTCACAAGTCAAGAAGGAAACACTGAAGGTGGCTCCTCTAGAGATGGGTCAAGGTGATCCTCATGCAAGCAGACTCAGAGTCCCAATGATGTTTGACTTGTATTTTTTATTTTTCCTAAAAAAAGAAAAAAAAGAAAAAATGGTGGTCCTTAAACAATCTTGTATTAATTTCCATGTTTAGCCCTTTGTCCTTGGAATCGCTTTGGATCATGTAGAAGCTTTAACTAAGACAAGTTTAGAATTCACCTAATGAGATCCTATAGTACTAATTTAAACTTATCCTAATTTGCTCTGATGAAATCTGCACTTTCTTGAATGACCCTAGTTTAAAATGAACACATGATTTTTTGAAATCTCAATGATTTTTTTTTTTTTTTTGGTTGAAAATGAATGAGACATGGGCGAATGCCCCTAGTTTGGAACATAAATTCATGAGTCTTAAAAAAATCTTAATTTGATCAATTTTTGAAAACAATGATGGAAGTGATGATTTTTGAAAACAAGTGAGTTAGGCACGTTGGAATGCCCCAGTTTGGCCAAAAAAAAAATCTTTTTGAGTGCTAAATGATTCTAAACAAAATGTCCGAGAACACAAAATTGCATGGATGTATGATGGAGGGGCTGCATGCCACTTGGCACATGAGGAGTGCCATTTGGCACTTGGACACACCATGATGCTTACGTTGTGGTGGGCTGACTTCTTACACTTTCCCAATGCGTGTTTCACGTTTTAGTGTTTTTTGAAAAATATTTTCTTTATTTGTCATCATGAAATACTCTCCTACTCAGTTACAAACTCTTTGAAACCTATTTAAACCTGATTTAGGAGCTGATGTAGCTTATATTGATTCTCCTGCAACAAATCTCTACATCAAGGTTAGCGAAGCACAATAATCACAAGAAAAAGTCATTCATGGCTAGCAATCATAATTTTTCTCATTCAACAATTCATGATATCAACAGATGGGTTCGTAACTTTGATTTCAGTACCAAGACCAATTTTACAGCCTATAAACTAGAAGGAATCAAGGCTCTGAGGAATGTCAAAATCAAGTGGGATTTTCTTCATGCTACTGTGAAGTTCTGGGATCCCAAAGATCATGTGTTCCAGTTTAAAACTGTTGAACTCTATCCCACAGTTGAAGAATTTTTTGCCATCTTGGGTTATGATCTAGGCAGGAAATCTGTAGCTGTTTCTTGTGATCCCAAGCATAAGGAATCTTTGTTTGATGCTTTTGGTCTTCCTACTTCCATTACTAGTAGTATAATTGAAGGACATATGGTGAATTTTCATGCAATTGTTTCCAAGCTAATTGACAAACGCACCTATGAAGTGACCGACAATATGTAGAAAAGCTTTGGCTTAGCCCTATGCTTCATGGGAGAATTTTTGCTTTGCTCTGGAAGGCACGGTTTTGTGGATGCTCAAGCCATAAGTGTTATGAGTCAAATTAAGGATGGTGATAACCCTGTTTCTTTGATCTTGGCAGAAACTCTTCTAGGACTGGATTCTGTATTTCATGGTGGAGAATCTCAAAACTTCCTAGGGAGTTCCTTAACTTTTCATATATGGCTAATGGAGCGACTGGATATGATTGCCAAGCCTATAACTGTTAATTATGGGCCTAGTAGTTTTCTTAGCAGGACTGTAATTAAAACTGAGTGCCAAACTGAAAGTGATTGGGTAAAGTTCTTGAGCAAGAAATCTAGTACTTTAATCCAATGGAACTGTTATTGGTGGAAGTGCCCACCCCCTCTATTGTGGTCTCCAAGATCAGATCACATCTTCATTGTTGGGTTCTGGAGGGCAACCTTCCATAAGGTAGACTCCTGAGGCAATTCTAGTATGAGCAAGGAATTCCCGGTGGAAAAAGCAGAAGAACTTTCACTCTTGTTCACACAAATCCTATTTCTATAAAGAACATGCTCTCGGGCTTAGAGATGGCTGACTAACTGGACCAGTCTTTTACCAAAGTCCACTTTCACCGAATGACTACAGAATACTCTAATTGGTTGGTTAACAAGATTGTTGACAAGGAAGCTGAGATGGTTGCTATGAGAAAACAATTTCTCAGAGATAACCAGGAAAGACACGATGAAAATAACTATGAATTCAAAAGAAGGGACAAGGATGACAAAGCACCTAACACAGAAGAAATCAATGATTAACCTAAAAGGAAAAGAAAGAAGACAAATGACCTTATTCTTTGGCTTTGAACATGTTTATTTAAAAGTTGATGTAAAAACTCTTGTATTTAGGAATTAGTTAGGATTTTCAGGTTAAGGGTTCTGTTTAAAGTGTAGGCTTTCGGGGTTTGTTTATTTATTTATTATTATTTTTTTAATGGTTTGGTTTTGGGTTTGGGTTCTTAAGTTTTGGTTTGGTTACAGGTTTGATTTAGGGTTTTGTGTAATGACATGGTTTAATGGAATGGTTGAATTTTTGAAAATTTGTGGTTAATGGGCAAATGGTGGTTTTGGGAAATCATGACTGGACTAATGCATGGTTGCCTACGTACCCCCTCGGTAGAAGGATCAGGTCATCAAGTAGTTTATTGATTTTTTATTTGCCTTAATTTTTGTCTAGGCCGCCTTTTCGGGTTTTCAGCCTAGCAGGCTCTTTCACTCTCAGTTTTACTCTCCTTTTGCATAGATCACCTTTTCAGGTTTTCAACTTACATTTTTTTTTTTGGGCAAGCCTAGGAAGGGAAATAGCATAATCTACAACCACTTCAAACATGGTGCTTTCATATTACCACCTCAGACGTGGTATTTTTTCAATTTATCCATGTTGGTTAGGTCAGTGAAAGGGTTTGCATCTAAATCCATCAACCTTACTGCTCCCCCAGAGTATATCTACTTGATAATGTATGGGCCTACCCAATTTTGCTTGAACTTCCCGTTTTGCAGCTTGAACCGGGGCTCAGATTTCTTTCAACACTAAATCCCCCAACTTCAAATCTCTAGTTCTTACTTTCTTGTCAAAAGCTTTCCTAAGCCTTCTTTGGTAATCTTGAATATGATACAAGGCCTTGAGTCTCTTCTCATCCAACATGCATAGTTGGTCATATCTGCTTTGCAACCAATCTACTTCAGGGGTTTAACTTTCCAATACTGTCCTTAGTGAACGGACACCTATTTCAATGGGAAGGGCTGCTTCCATCCCATACACCAATGAATAAGGAATGGCTCCTGTGGAAGATCGAATTAATGTTCTATACCCCCAGAGTGCATAGGGCAACTGTAGGTGCCAGTCTTTGTAGTTCTTTGTGCTCTTCTTCAAGATTCGCCCTATATTTTTATTAGTAGCCTCAAATGCTCCATTGGTTTGAGGACGATAAGGTGAATACTTGTAATGTTGAATATTGAACTGTCATAGTAGCTTCTCTATTTCTCCCTTGAAATGTTGCCCATTATCAGAGATAATTTCATGTGGTACCCCATATTTGTAGATAATATTGGTTTGGATGAATTGAGCCACTTTCTTTGAATTCAGAACCTTGTGTGAGATAGCCTCTACTCATTTGGTGAAGTAATCAAGGGCTACAAGTATTAATTCATGGCCATTGGATGCTGTTGGGTGAATTTTCCTAATAATGTCTATTCCCCATGTAGAGAATGGCTAGGGTGATGTCATGGTGTGTAGTGGCATGGGTGGCATGTGCTTCAGATCTCCATAGACTTGGCATTGATAGCATTTTTGAACATGAGCTGCACAATTGACTTCTATAGTAGTCCAGTAATAGCCTTGTCTCATTATTTTCCTTGACAGCATGTATACATTCATATGTGGCCCATAACTTGACTCATGAACCACTTCAATTATTTGTTTTGCTTCCTTGGCGGTTACACAAAGGAGATGAATTCCATCATATGATCTTCTATATAGCCTTTCACCACAAATAATGTAATTAGTAGACAACCTCTGGATGGTTAATTGATCATTCTTGTTTGCAAACTTTGGGTATGTTCCATCCTTGAGATATTGTAGGATGTCTGAATACCATTCACCTTCCCCGTTCTTTCCCTCATCCTTGTCTATTGTCATGCAATAGGCTAGTTCTTCTTTTTGTTCCAACACTATTGGTCTAGCTTCATCTTCTTTTGGCTCATCTATTATGGATGTCATGGTTGCTAAAGCATATGCAATTTGGTTTTGCATCCTTGGCAGATATTGATATTGAATCTTGCTGGATTTTGATGCCCACTTCTGAAGACATTCATGATAAGGCATTAGCCTTTCTTCTTTGATCTTCCATTTAATTTGAATTTGAGAGATTATCAAAGCTGAGTCTCCGTATACCTCAAACTCTTTCACTCCTAGGCCTAAAGCTGCTTGTAGGCCCATAATGCAAGCTTCATATTTAGTGACATTGTTGGTGGCAAGAAAGTTAAGTCTGCCAGAAAATGGAATGTGTGTCCCTTTTGGAGAAATTAAGAGGACTCCAATTCCACTTCCATTTTGATTTGTGGCTTCGTCAAAGTACATCTTCCATGATCCTACTTCGATCCCCATGATGTCTTTTTCGGAAAGTCTTCTTGAATTTCTTCAGCTTCTTCTAGTGAACAATGGGCTAAATGATTAGTCATTACTCTCCCTTTCATAGATTTCTAAGGCACATACTTAATATCAAATTCTGACAGAAGCAATATCCATTTAGCAGTTTTCCCATCTTGCACAGGTTTTTCCTTTAGGTACTTCAAAGGATCCATTCTTGCAATCAACAAGACCTTGTAAGCAAGCATATAATGTCTGAGCTTACGGGTTGTCTATACAAGTGCTACACATGTCTTCTCTAGTGGTGAATACTTTTCTTCATAAGGCACATTTTCTTGCTAATGTAGTATATTGCATTCTCCTTTCTAGTCTCTTCTAGGTATTGAGCAAGTAGATCTCCTATTGCTGTATTTGTAGTGGTGAGATACAACAACAATGGCTTTTTAGGTATCGGTGGAACAAGTATTGGTGGCTTCATCAGATAGTTCTTGATCTTTTCAAAGGCTTCTTGGCATTGTTCATTCCATATTGTAGGAATCTCCTTCTTAAGCAATTGGAAGATTGGTTCACATGTCATGGTGAGCTGAGCTATGAAACTGCTGATGTATTGTATCCTCCATAGAAATCCTCAGATTTTTTTAGTTTTTGGAGGCTTCATCTCTACTATTGCCTTGATTTTTTCTGGATCAACTTCAATTCCCCTCTGGCTTACAATAAACCCTAACAGCTTTTCGAATGTGACCCCACACTTTTTTGGATTCAATCATAACTTGTAGAATCGGATTCTTTCAAATAACTTCCTCAAAGCCGGTATATGCCCCTCACAGTCCTTGGACTTGACTATCATATCATGAACATAAACCTCTACTTCTTTGTGGATCAAGTCATGTAGCAAAGTGGTAGTTGCATGTTGGTAAGTAGCACTAGCATTTTTAAGGCCAAATGGCATGGCCTTGTAAGAATATGTCCCCCATGGAGTAATAAATGAGGTTTTCTCCATATCTTCTAGAGCCATCTTAATCTGATTATACCCTGAAAATCCACCTATAAACGATAGCAAAGCATGACCTGCTGTATTGTCAATCAGGATGTCTATATGAGGCAAAGGAAAGTTGTCTTTTGGGCTGGCCTTATTAAGATCTTGAAAATCTACACACATTTTGACTTTCCCATCCTTCTTTGGTATCGAAACCACATTAACTAACCATTCTTGATAGTTGACCACCCTTAAGAATCCTGCATTATACTGTTTCTCTACTTCTTCCTTAATCTTGAAAGTCCATTTTGGCTTCATTCTTCTCTACTTCTAGTTGATTGGCTTCATGGTTAGACCTGTTGGAATGCAATGTTGTACTATATATGTATCAATTCTGGGCGTGTCTTCATATGACCAAACAAAGACCTCTTTGAACTCTGTTAGGAGTGCCACTAATGCGTCTTTCTCTGAAATGGTTAGAGTATTGCCCACTTGTATCATTTTAGGTTCATCATCAGTTCCCAGGTTAATGGGTTGGGTTTCTTCTTTTATGGGTTCTAGGTGTCCATGTTTTAATTCCTTATTATTAAGAGTTTCTTTACCAATTTCAGAAATAAAAACATTTAAATCGAACAAATAAGCAGAATTAGAAATCATATTATAAGGAAAATAGTTCTTAACAGACTCAATAGACTTAACTAAATCAGACTTAACTGGAAAACTATCACAAACGGACATAAAAGGAATAAAAATACTAGTAGAAATAGACTCAATAGGGACAGAAACAATGTTCTTGGTGGGAGTGACTACCTCGATGTTATTGATCTTCTTGGCAAGATTGACTAACTTGACGGTCTTGATCTTCTTCACGGAATCCTCCACGGGGTGGGCGGCTCCCTCCCATTCCTAGTTCTTCAACTCAATCGTGGCTTCAATGATGGTAGGTGACTCCCAGTAAGTTCCTTCTTCCTTCAGCATCCGTACCAGAGGGTCTTCATCCAAATGTGGGGGCTTGTTAATTCTCTACACATATCTGTGGGCTTGTTAGTCTCCAAATGTGGGGGCTTGAAGTGTCTCCCCCCTAATGATGTGGGCAATTTTTGTTAGGTCGTTCAGGTCGATGTCTTGGGGTTCGAAGTGTCTCTCCCCATTTGTGGATGTTGGGCCATTTGATTGGGTTCGAAATGTCTCCCCCCATTTGTAGGTATTGGGTTGCTTGATTGGGGTTCGAAGTATCTTGTAGGTTGAATATGGGATTGTGAAGTTGTAGCGGTGGAGTGTCTTCTATGCTTACAGGCTTCAGTGTCGTGACGGGAGTGATGGGCTTGGAATTGGAGCTACTGGCTTGAGTGTCAGCCTTAGGTTCTCTTTGCAGCCCTCCTTCAGATCTTGACCAAATTCTCCCCTAATGACAGGCTTGGTCGGGTTAATCATAGCTAAGTCTCCATCCACATCAATCAATCAACTAAACAAATACATACAACATGTAATGCAATTTTAATCGGGACCGACCTAAGGGTAGGTTCTAAGTCATTATGTTGTAGGGTGGGTTTGTTGTTTCATTGTTTCCCATAACTAGGACATTACACCTGCCAACTTGTAATATAATGAAGATTGTGTTGGTCCGAACAACATGGTCTGTCCTTTACAGTCAACAAGAAATGATTTAGTGACTTTAGGCTATGATTTGGTGAGTTCACTACTGGGAACCCTAATCTAATGAAGACCGGTGATTCATGGTTACTACCACCATTCCGTCCAAACAGAGTCTGGTCTTCTAGACTCTTGTGAGCAATGGAGTCGCCACTGTGAGAGACCGCGAAAAGGTGCCTCTAAAAAAAGAGAGATTTTCTAAGTGCTTTTTAGGGCACCTCTCTTTTTGGGTAAATGGTGTGGAGTTGCCACTTATTTTTTATACCAAAAAAAAAAAAAAAAACTAAATACAAAAATACATGACTGAATTGTTTCCTTTTATTGATTGAATAAATAAAAATACATGTTTGAAAACTTGGAAATTACATGGCTTTGGGTCCTAGTTACAAACTACCAAATAATTACATGGCTTTTTGTCCTAGTTAAAATCTACCCAAAATAAAACAAAGATAAGGCTAGATCAACCTATCCAAAAGACCTAAATTCGGAGGCTAGGTTACAGAATGGGAAGGAGTTAGGCACCCATTCTGCCCAGATAGAATCTGGTCTTCTAGACTCTTGTGACCAGTGTACCCTTTATGCTTGCTATGAATGATATGTTGTACATGTGAATAAAACTAAATCACACAAACTTATTTATGAATGCATCCTCTTCTTTGTTTAAAAATTTTAGATCTGTTGTTGTTAGTAAAAAAAAAAAAATTGAATTTGGTTTATAAAAAAATCAAATATGTTTTTGAGACCTAAAAAAAATTGGTTTGTTAATGAAAGAAAAATCAAATTTGTTTTTACAAAAAAATTCTTTTGATTTAAAAAAAAAAATATCAGATCTATTTTTGAAAACTTAGAAAAAATGGTTTTGGTTTTGTAAAAGATTAGATCTGTTTGTGTGATAAAAAAATTGCATATATAAAAAAAATCAGATCTGTTTTTGTATGTTCAAAAAATATGAAAAGGAATTTTTTTTTTCTTGAGAAGAGAATCTCATTCATGAAATAAATTCATGCTACATGTAACACAATCATACATGATCTTTTTCTTTATTTCAAAATCCGCATATGTCCAAAAAAAAATCAGATTTGTATCTGATGAAGATACAAATCAATTTTGTATTTTTTAAAAATACTTCAGATCTGTATTTAAGGAAGATGCAGATCAGTTTTTAATTTGAGGAAAATGTAGATTTACTTCTAAGGAAGATGCAGATCCATTTTTGTTTTAAGAAAAATTCAGATCTACATCTAAGGAAGATGTAGATTCGTTTTTGTTTGAAGAAAAATTCAGATCTACATCTAAGGAAGATGTAGATTCATTTTTGTTTTGAAGGAAAAAAAAATGTTAACATGCATGATAGGCCAAGAATGTATTGACCACTTTGGTAACTTAATCAATTAATTTAGCCAAGTGAAATTGATTAGATTCAATTACATACAATGAGCGTGGTAGCACAAACAAATCACCAAATAACTAAATGCAACAGAAATTCAATTGACACGGGTGATTTGTTTACGAATGAGGAAAACCACCGAGGCAAAACCCTACCGGATGAATTTAAGGTCACCACTCTCGAG
The DNA here is from genome assembly GCF_001633185.2 of Quercus lobata. Classification (NCBI taxonomy): domain Eukaryota; kingdom Viridiplantae; phylum Streptophyta; class Magnoliopsida; order Fagales; family Fagaceae; genus Quercus; species Quercus lobata. Next base: position 14,870,325 of record NC_044910.1, read on the forward strand.
AATCCACTATTATCAAAATAAGGGATTACAAGTAAAGGAATCCTAGCACCCTATACCAACCTACAATTGAACCCTTACCCCAATACACAATTGGACTTGTAATGTAGTGACAATCTCTCCTTTTAATGCACGACTCCCAGTATGCGACTAACCAATTAATGCACAGATCCAAGTATGTGACTAACACACCAACTTGAGAAAGATGTTGGCTACAAAGTTTTTCAATTCATCCACACAATGAAGATCCAGAAGCTCCATGGTTACAAAACCCTTTGCGCACAAACACAGCAGCTTCTTCAAGAGAAAGATGAACTAGGGCAAATTGTCTTTGGTCACAGTTTGAGTGAATAATCACTTTGCATCAAGTTGCATCATCTTTGATGGCTGTTAAAATAATCCTTATATATGTCTAGGGTTGTGAGAAAAGAAACCTTACACAAATAGCTTGGACATGCGTGAAAAACAGATTTGGAAATATGAATTTCATAATTCTCGATGGATACAGCTTCTGTCAAGAGCTGTCGAGAATTAAATATTAAACCTCGATAGATTTATCTGTTGAGATATCTATCTAGCTTTAATGAACAGTACTTCACTTGATTCTTAGATAGACTTGCATGGCTTCAATACTAAACTTGAACTTTTATTTCTTGAAATATTAAACACATCCTAGATCTACCCAAATACAAGTAAGTGTGTTTTGTCAAAGGATTAACCAATTTTATATGACATATGTTCTAAAAAGTATTACATATGTCCCAACAATGCAAATTTTTGAAAATAAGAAAGAGATCACAACAATAATAAAGGAATTAAGAACATGCTTTGACAAAATAAATCAGCAATTCATGTTATGGATACTTGAAACAACTAAACTAAAAAAATAAACAAACGTACATCATCACAATAAGAGAAGCATTAAGAAAAGAAAGGGGTAATTAGAAACAACCTCTTGCATGGAGCACTTCTTCTTCTTGAGAGGATGTTTTAAGGATCGAAGAAATTTATTCAATTATATTTAAAACCTAAAAACCCTAGTTTAAGAAAGAATACCAGAAAAGAAGGGTGAGAAATTTGAGAGTGTGAAAAGGTGTCTTTCCTAGAGCGTAAAAGAATGTGTTGAATTTTGGGATCCAGACCCTATTTATAGAGATCAGAATGCTTAAAAAATAAGCAACCACGGGTAGAATACGAATCGAGACACATCTTTCTACAAAAAAGTCGAAAAGGATATGCCTTATTGGCACTCGAAGAGAATTGGACCAAAACCCAAAAGAGTGCAATTCAGAACTCCAAAAGTTCTGAATGGTACTCTTGGGTGCTGATCGCACTTTCGTGTTTGGGTGCATTTTGGACTCATTTTTTAGGTTTTCTTGAGCCGGTCCTTGCACTTAGACCTGTTTTCAATCCGTATTCTAAGATTTTTATCTCTTTTCTAGATAGTTCAGGTCTTTTCAAGAACAATTATCTTGTAGATAAATATCCTAAAATAAACTTTGATAAAGTTTAGATTATCCATAATTTTATTATTATCCAATTATCTCTTTTATTCTTATGCAAGCAATCCTATTTTAGACACTAATTGTCAACCAATCACAAAATTATTTAATTAATTTTAATTGTTTAACCAATCAGAATTAATTTAAATCAATCATGCATGGTCGACTCTACCTAGACATAATGCATGCTGACCATGCAAAGTTAATCATGTGATATTTTTTGATCTGATCGTCCAATTTCCCTGATTTGGAAACCGAACATACCATTGTGACCATAAGAATCTCAAGATCATTTTTATGACATGCAATGAATGAATTAACGCATGTAACGCAATCATGATTTTTTGGGTACATGGATGGTTATTCCAGTTATCTTCCTTGATTAAATCATGGGTGCAAAATCGAGTGTCTACAGTACTATGAATATACTGCTGCTTAATTATTTAATGACCAAGTCTATTAGGTTCTAAAAATTTAGAATAGTTGGCAAACCATGAAGACAAACTTGTCTAGATATAGATTTTAGAGTCTATGAAGTCATATTAGACAATGTTCAAAGTGCTGCAAGTCAAAATTCAAAGAACATTCAAGTTGCAGGTTTAGAAAGTCAAAATCACACTAGTTCGATCAATTAGGAGAATTTTTCGATAGATCGAGAGAATTTTTTGATCAATCAGGAGAATTTTTTGATCAATCGAAAGTCGCAGATTAGCAAAATTTAGCAAACTTAAAAAGCCCAAAACTTGTCCGTTTGAAACCCAAATTGCGATCCATTTTTTGCAGTAATTAAAGAACATTATAGGCAAACCCTAGAGGGGGTTTTTAGAGGTTTTTAGAGAGAGAAGAATGCATCTTACACCTTCGATTGTAGATCTAGGTTTTTTGTACTCGAAACTCTCTTACGTCTTCTACTAGGAATATTCTTTGAAGAAACTCAAGATCCGGTATTGTAGAAGTTGTTGCAAATAAGATTAACAACTATTGGTGACTTGAAACCTTTGAGTGAGATCTCAAAATCACAAACGTGGGTGTTTGTGTGCAATAGATTCAAGATAGAAGAGTCCGTGGATTCGGAGCTATCCGTGGTCGTGTGAGCAAGTACTATAAGAGGTAGTAGTAGATTTAGGGTTAAGTCTATTGTAAAATCTTCTATTCTATCATAGTGAATCTTTTTACCTTGAGAATAGCTAGGTCAAATCCTCTTTAGGTTCTTACTTTGAAACGGTCCGTTTCATTGGTTTTCCCGGATGATCATATCTGTGTGTTATTTACTTTTCCGTTGTCGTGCATGACATGATTTTCACTGTTTAACCTAAATCTCATAATTAACCTAAGTAAACACTTTACTAATTCATTACGTTAAACTAATTTATTTTATGGGGGTCTAACTCTAATATTACTGTCATTGTTTTTATTTTTTGTTAAGAATGTCACCGTTTCGCACTAGGTAGCAATTCCCATGAAGCTACTATAGAATACTGATAATTGCATGAATCAAACAAAACCCATTTCCTAGTTTTCTCAACAAATTTGTTCAATTTTTAAACAACAGAGAAGGTGTATTGACTGCACTTACCAATATAAGACCCTTAATGATTTGGTTGGTGTAGTATTCTGGCTGTGAGTTTTGCAACGAAAGCAGATGGTCAATCATAGTGTTACTCTCTTCCTCCTTGCACCTATGCTCATCAGCGAGTCCTTGCAAGAAAGCATCGGTCCTCGTGGACAAATTCTTCAACCTCTTCTCCACACCTCCATAATCCATTCACCGCAAGATTGGCACAAACTCTGTTGGATTCGCCGCTCCTCCACTTGAAATAACCTCTCTCATTATCTCCCTGAACTATATTGCTTCTTCCTTATTGTTCACATCCTCCCCGTACCCATAATACCTCTTCCTTGCCACCATTCTCATGATGTCGTTAAGGGTCATCTCCAAAAGCATTGATTGAAGCTTGACCTTGGTGAAACTGTATAACGAGTTGCGTGACAAGTTTCGTAGCAAATGCTTGACCTCGTCGCTTCGAATGCCTAAGTACTTGTTGAGGTGAGTATTTGAGAAGATCTTAAGGGCACTGATTCGGCCAAGGTTGCGCCAGTGGTCACCATATGGGGATTTTACCAAGTCAGTGTTGTTGTAGCTGAGGTGCTTGCCCGATAGGAAGGGAGGACGGTTGGCTAATACCATGTCATTCTTTGTGAAGCATTCTTCCACTGCTGATGGGGATGACACAATGACCACAAGTTGTGAACCAAATTTGAGTGAGAATATTTGACCATATTTTTGTGAGAGGGCATGTAAAGTACAATGGAGTGGTTTTTTAATGAGATGGAGATGACCTATGATTGGAAGAGAAGGTGGGCTAGGTGGGAGGTGCTTGGCTTTTGTTCTTATTTGGTGGATGAGCTTGAGAGCAACAAGGAGAACAGTGAGGGATGAGTATGGTAAGATGTATTCCATGTTTGTTTGTTTCGAAATTGTGATACTGATAATTGTAGGTACTTATAGTACTTGTTTGAGAGGTAAAAATCTCGCGTTGACACACGATTCTCTACATCAAATGAGTAAGATCATTTTGTGGTGGCATCCTACATCTTGTGAGATAGCTAGAGGATTGTTTGAGTGACTGCGTATATTTTTGTCTCTTTCATTTGATTTTGCGTCACAAAGTGCGTGATGGCAATTGGCAATAGCTAGGCTTTGCATGAATGACATACTTTGCAAAACATAAAAAACATGTGAAATCTACTTTTTCTTCTTTGTATTTTCTTTTAATTTCAGAACCCATCATAAAATTAAAAACAAAATTTATTTTTTAAAAGGGAAATACAAATCAATTACTAGTATATCATTGAATCTGTGACCTTTACCCACCACACCATATCAAAAGATTCATAATCCAAAAATACATGCTTAGGCATCCCTGACAATGAACACCTCTCTATCATGCTGTGATAAAATCAAGCCTGCTTCATTTAGTAAAAGCTGAAATTTCCGATTAGCATAGATGTTTCTACAATCCCATCCCATGACAGTTTATAATCCAACCTAGATTGCTTAATGTGTAGGTCATGCTTTTAGACTCAAGCTCATTATGTGGGGTTGATTCTGATGCCAAAACCCATATCCCCAATCCTATAGTAAAAATTGATATATTGAAAGGAACCAAAATTGAGGGATTTCCTATATTAGGGATTTGAGTATTGATAAAAACCAATTCTAAATCAAAACAAAATCTGAACCAATTTCTTAAATCTTAAACACCCAAAATTAATATAAAATATTTTACCTGTAGCCGTTCCAACAGTCAAATGTTAGGTTTACTTTCACTTTCTTCAATTGAAGCTTACCATTGGAGGGGAAGAGAGAAAGCTCTGCGTCTAGATTTTCCGTTTTTGGGTTCCTGTGTTATGGGTCTTGCAGTTTTGGTTGGGCTGAGTTTGGGTTTTTGTATCGGGTTTTGTTTAGGAGTTGAAGAGAGTAAATTTTATCGGGTTTGTTTTGGGGAGAAATAGTTAAGGATTTTAGGTTTTCTTTTTCAATAATTTTTTTTTAAAAAATAACGTTGATGTGTAAAAATGTGGGAGTTTCAAAAGTTTCAGTTTTATATATATATATATATATATATATATATAGATGTTTGGGCCACAGTTGAAGAGTTGAAGGTATATCGTGGCAGGTTTGAAATGGAAGAAGAAAAAAATAAGGAATTAAGATTCAATTGCGAACTTATTTGGTGTCAAAAAAAAAAAAAAAAAATTGCGAAATTATTTGCTCTTGTAATGGCATAGGTGGTAGATGGGAAGTCAATACGGCAAATTCTCTCTAATCTCTACACCAGTCTCAACTGCACTGGTAGAGGTAATGTATAAGTTTTATTAAATTTTTGTGTTGAATTTTAAATACAAAATAAAAATAAAGTAATTTATAAATATATTTATTGTGTTATGTATACCACCCACCAATAATATTAATTATAACGTTAGATTGTAATATTTTTTGTAATAAAATTAACAACAATTTATACCACCCACCAATAATATTAATTATAACGTTAGATTGTAGTATTTTTGTAATAAAATTAACAACAATTTTAGTATTTTCCTTTATCTGAATGTTAGGCAAAATTTGTGAAATAATATACTTTTAATAATTATTATTTTAATTGTGAAAAGAGATAGGCTTCATGAAGTTGACTTTTCATTTATTTCTTATTTTTTTCCTGTATAAGTTTCATGGAGTTCTCCACAATGGTATTCATTGACAAGTTTCAAAGAAAATTGGTCCCAATCTTAACATTAACGTTAATAGCAAAAGGGAAACAATCCATAAATTGTTTTTAAATTTTCCTTAAAAAAAAAAGAAAAAGAAATTGAGCGGTCAACAAGGACATGCTGATTTTGTTTAAAAGGTAAACCACAAAATCATTTTGGCGTTAGCTACTTAGCAAGCTATTTTCTTTTCCTAATTTGAAAGGTAAACCACAAAATCAAAGGCTGCGCGTATTTGCTTTCTTTTCTTTGTTATTTCGTCGTCAAGTACGTGATTGTGTTAGCTAAGAAAGAGTTTAAAGAATTAGGATCCAATTGCCTAATTATTTGCTTGAACAATGGCATACGTAGGTGGGAGATGCCGCAAGACATCTCTACGCTTTTTCCACTCTAATTTGATCATCATATCCTTTACAGCATAGGTTTCCTGCCTCTTGCGGTAAAAAATTGTTTGATTTTAAGACCTCTTACTCATCAACATTGGCAGAAGCAGGAAATAAGGTGTGTTGAATACTAAAATAAAACATTTGATGTTGGGTGTATTATAAATTGAGTTGTTAAAATAAATAAAGTGACTTTTTGAGTTACTAAAGGCTATATTTTTTACATGTTTTACTATGAATACTCTAAATACGAGTAAATTTATGTACAATATTTGTTTTACACATTTTTTTTACAACTTGCTATTTCAACAAGGTGTGATTGATAGATGAAAATGTGATGATATTAGTGGCCTATATTGCCACTAATCACAACTTACTGCTTTAGTAACTTGAAAAAAGATTATATATAAAAATATATGTATGTATCCCTATTATTGTTGTCATGAAAACTTTAAATTACGGGCAATGTGTAAGAGCACCCACATCAATGCTTGCATAATAAAAAAAAGTATAACATTTTAGCTAACCAAGCCTAAAATTCATTCACAATAGTCTTTATAATGTTTTGTAAAAATAAATTATTGCTACAATAACTCTGTAAATTTACACAAACATTATTCTTTTTTTTTTTTTTGTCTTCTTTTATTTTATTTTTTTATTATTTTTTTTTTAACGTTGTGGAAGGAAAAAAATTAATTAATCCAATTACAATATGCCAAGTCAAAATTTAATGAGATATTCCAAATTTATGTGTCATTAAATTAATTAAATCAAATGAAGACATGTGAAATCCAAGATGATATCACATTGGCAAATGAAAATTTTCCACATGTCTTTAGCCCACAAAATAAAGTTAAATTTCTTATTTAGAATTAATGGATAATTATCTTTACTATAAAAAAATAGAGACAATTATCTACAAGTAATAAATCTGGGACTCTTTGTTTGATTATTCTATTTATCAAAATAAATTTTTAAAAATAGAGATAATTATCTACATGCAACAAGTCCTAGGGGTCTCTTTGACTTTGGGACAATCAAAATCCACTACTTATCCTCAAGTAGATCAATTTAAAGTGGAATTCGTTCTCTGAAGACACTATAAATAGAGGGCACTCCATCATAAATGTCCACCAACTTTTCTCTAGACATCAAAATTCAAGAGAAATTTTGCCTTAAAAACACTTAAAAACATTCAAAGAAATTCATTCAAATCACTCTTGCAAGACTCAGAGTTCTATTGGAATCGAACTCAAAAGCCTCCACAAACTTCAAAAAGCCCTAAATCATTGAAGCTCAATGGACCAAGCCTCCAAAGCTCCAAAGAATTTCCATCCAAAAGCCTTTGTGTTCGAAAAATCTTCAAAGAACACTTGAAGAACAACAAATCTCTAACAAGCTCAAAACCAACGATTTATTGTGAAGACCACTCCATCTATCTATCTATCTTCCAACCAAAGTGAAGAAGTTCTCACGACCAAACCAAGATTAAAAGAAGATAGACTCAGATGATTATTCTATTGTATTAGAATCCAAATACATAAAATTGTACTTACAAATTCATCAATGAACATTACATTTGTGAAACTATTTCAATTGTTTGATTATCAAACTTGATAATTTTGGGTTCACATATGTATCTGGAGGACAAAGGAAAATAATTTAAAAAATGAAAAAGAAAAATTGGTAATATGGACAATCCATGATATGTATAATATAAATTTTAACAATTAATATTTGTGAATCTAATTTTTAAAAGTTCATAAATTAATGTCATTTTTTTCTAATTTGATGATTAGTTTGAGCTTGCCAAGTGTTTGAAATAAAGTTAAATGAACAATACTAAACTTTTAATACTTCGCTTGCCTTATAGGAAAATTCAACTAACAAGCCCTACTATCACACTACAAACTCAGTATATACCCCAACTATGTATTCTTTTGTCCTCTATTACACTACACATCCATCAAACCCGTTCTTTTGTCATTTATAAATTTTGGGATAAAATATTTCTTTTGTTTTGTTTTTTTTATAAATGATACGCATCTTGAATTTGACTTTTATATTAGATTCAATTGTGTCTTTCCTTATTTACAATAATATTATCCAAAGCAAATAAATGAGAAAGATTTTTTATATTTTTAAAGGAAAGGCAATGGTGAAGAAGAAGAAAACTACCAATCGAGCTTATTCTAGTCAACTTTTATCTGTGGTTAATCTTCTCTCTTGTCCCTTCTCTCTCTGTTTCTCTCTCATGGAGAGATTGTGACTACTAAGTGCAAAAATAAGAGAACAACTCTATTATTACACAAACCCTTGCTCCATAGAGGATTGTAACCCTTACACATGAATTCAAGTGTACCAAGTCCAACAACAAAAATAATCACAAACCAATAAGTGAGTTATTTGGTCTATTTTCTTTATTTATTAAAAATTCAAACTTCTTCAATATTATTTGACAAATGTAAATAATTAAGGATTAAGGTAAATAATAAAGCCACTAAACATCCCTGCAATCTTTCTACTTGTCCCATTGAATAAAATTGAGAGATTTATTACTTCATATACCAGGATCAAAAGGGTGTTGGATATCTATTGAAACCACATAGCTTTCATCCTAATTTTCATTTTTTTTTTCTTTTTAAAAATAAAAATTGTGAATAACCTATGTTTCCCAAGTGGGAGAGACTGATTTTTAACTTAATGTTAGGCAACATAATCCTTAATTATTTGCGTTTATAATATCATATCGGAGTAGTTTCAATGTTTAAAAGATAAAGAGAGAAAACCAAATAATCCACTTATTGATTTGTAATTATTTTCTTCATTGGGCTTGGTACACCTCATTTCACGTGCATGGGTTACACTCTTGTATATATATAGGGAGGTAGGCTTTGTGTAAAAGCATAGTTTTTCTCCTTCTTTTTTATTACACAGAGAGAGAGAGAGAGAGAGAGAGAGAGAGAGAGAGAGAGAGAGAGAGAGAGAGAGAGAGAGAGAGAGAGAGAGAGAGAGAGAGAGAGAGAGAGAGAGAGAGAGAGAGAGAGAGAGAGAGAGAGAGAGAGAGAGAGAGTAGTTTTCTTCTTCTTCACCATTGTCTTTCCCTTTAAAAAAAAAATCTTTCTCAATTATTTTCTTTTGATAATATTACTTTCAAATTTTAGACGAATTGTTTTATTTATATCCTATAACAAAATATCCTAATTTGACATAAAAATTTGGAAGGGAAAAGTAAAATCATCCAAATCCATTCTTATTCCTTAAACAAATATAAAAATCACCATCCAGTACAAGCCAAAAACAACAACACTACACCACACCCCCCCCCTGCCCCCCCCCCCCCCAAAAAAAAAAAAACCAAAAAAGGATACAACTTTATATAGATACAATAATTCAATTTTCAAATTGAATATGTAATGGTTTATTTTAGGTTATTAAGTGATTAAAATTATCAACAAATAACTAAGCAAGTCTCTCAAAAGTAACTCAAGGAGATTGTTCAAACATCATCTGTTGACTTAGAAAGAAGCTTATGCATGATTGGGCGTGCTTTACACATGGCCTCCAATGGCATGGCTTTAGGCATAGTGAGCCCACTACCTTCATGTACATCAACTTCTTCTGTGGTAACCCTTTCCCACTCAAAACTTTGAATCAACGAACCCAACATCAAGCTCACTGTACGTTAGGCGAGGCTTGCCCCAGGACAAGTCCTTCTCCCAATCCCAAATGGCATTAGCTTACGTCCTTCACTCTCACTATTTTCAAACCTTTCAGGTTTAAAACTAGTTGCATCATCCCACACCTTAGGATCTCTATGTATGGCCCATGCATTGACCAATAACATTGTGCCACTCAGTACATCATATCCTACAACGGTGCAATCAGTGGAGGACATATAGGGTACTAACAATGGTGCTGCTGGATACAATCGAAGTGTTTCTAAGATAATATTCTGAAGGTAGTGAAATTTGGAAATATCTGATTCCTCAATCAATTTCTCTTCTCCAATTTGACTATCTATCTCATCTCTAGCTTTCTTCAATATATCCGGATGATTAAGTAGATTAGTCATTGCCCACTCTAATGTGACTGCTGATGTATCAGTTCCAACAAGTAACAATCCCTGTGCATTATATACGAGGTGTTTAGAATAGAACATCAATATATTAAATAAAAATGGTTTGTTCATATGTACTGCAACATTCAACAAAGATGATTGTTAGGTTCTAAATGTTTAGAACAATTGGCAAATCATGAACACAAACTTGTCTAGATATAGATCTTAGAGTCTATAGGTTTTATTAGACAATGCTCAATGTGATTCAAGTCAAGATTCAAGAACATACAAGCTGCAGGAAGAAGATTTCATAATCTGTCTGGCTCGACCGATCGAAAGACAGGCTCGACCGGTCGAAAGTCGTATCTGCAGAATTTTAATTAAGCCCAAACAGCAGTTCAAGCCCATTTAGGATTAGGGTTTCTAATCTACTTCTCCCACTATATAAAGGAAACCCTAAGCACGTTTTTGTGTGGCTTTCCAGAGGGAAAAGAGTGTGCCTCTTTTGTATTTAGGGTTTTGTTCCTAAAAATCTCTCTTATGTCTTCTATCGGTATTATTCCTTGAAGAATCTCAAGATCCGGTATTGTAGAAGTTGTTGCCTTCTCTTGTCATCAAAGGTGTTGATGATCTAAACCTTCAAGGGTGGTCTTGGAGTCATAAACAGGAGTGTTTGTGTTGCTAAACCTTTGAGTGAGATCTCAAAGTCACAAACGGGGGTGTTTGTGTTTTGCAAAGGCCAAAGAAAGAAGGAGTCCGTGGATTCGGAGCTTGCACGTGGTTGTGTTAGTAAGTTCTACTGGTTGGTAGCATTAGGAAGTCAAGCGGGGGTGCTTGTAAGTCCTTTTGTATGAACTTCGATTCTTTCTAGTGGATTTGCTTTTTACCTTGAGGATAGTTAGGTCAAATCCTCCCCAGGTTTTTACTGATTTGGCTTTCTGGGTGATCATATCGTGTGTTATTTATTTTCCACTGCTTTGCATGATTTGATCTTTATTATTGTGATAACCTAGACTTGTTTAATTGAACTAAGTAACAACTTGGCTAATTACCTAAGTTTAATCAATTGTTTAAGGGGTCCAAAAACTGTCAAGTGGTATCAGAGCGGGTTGCTCTCTTTTTTTAGATCTTTTGATCTAAGAGCTGATCCTTAACCCTTGTTGTCATGGATAATTTGAAGTGTCTTTCTGATCATGTTTCTGCTTATGCTTCTGTTGATTTTATTGATGCCTATGAAACTCTTCGTAAGGAATTATTGAAATCTATGAAAACTGCTAAGAAATTTAAGGAAGAGTTAAAATTGGCTAATCTTGAAAAAGAGGAATTGATTGTTAGATTAGATGAATTTAATAAAAAGAATGAATTTTTGAGAAATAAAATTTCCTCTCAAGATGAGAAGATGAAAAGCTTGGAACAAGAGTTAGTTAAATCTAAAGCTAAAATTGAAATTTTGACTAGTACCAAGCCTGTTGTTGATAACAAAAGTATTTTTGCTTCTCTTAAGCCTAAAACTGAGAAAGTTTATATCCCTCCTTTCAAGAGGAATAATAAAGAAAAGGCTTATTTTGCTAGGTTAGACAAAGGTAAAAGTTCTGATGTTGACGCTGAAGTTTCTAAACCTAAGTCTAAACCTATTGTTAGAGAGCATAATAAATCTGTTTTTGTGCCTACTTGTCACCTTTGTGGTGTTGTTGGTCATATTAGACCAAATTGTTCTTTGTTGAGGCAAAAACCAAAATCTGAGACTAGACTTGTTGTTAGGAATACTGATGTTCCTAAATTTGTTCCTATCTGCCATTTTTGTGGTGTCCGTGGTCACATTCGTCATAATTGTCATAAACTGAAATTTAAGCATTCTATGTTTCAGTCTAGGATTTGTGATGATATTTCTCCTGCCATAAGTCCATATAAATTGTTTCATATTTTTTTGAAAAATTTGAGCTTGTTGGCTTGTGAAAGGAATTTGCAGGATTTCAATCTGTCTTAGAAAATTGGTGTAATCCCTCAAATACACTCTGCTTCTCATGGATTTTCACCTACAAAGCCGAAGACTCGTGCTAGATGGGTGAGAAAAGATTCTCTAAAGTGAGTGTTGCTGACTTGTCCCTGATTTAATTCTTTCAATTGTTTATGGACATTTTTTGTTTTTTTTTTTTTTGGTTGTTTTGTTTCTTTTAGAATATTTTTTTTATTTAATAAAAAAAAAATCCAAAAACATTGAAAAATTTTCAAAAAGACAAAAATATTTTATTTTGTGTCTTGTTTTATTTGTTTTGAGGATTACATGAATTATGATATCTCTCTTGATTTAGAACATGCTTGACATTGTGGAGAAACTTGAAAGTTATTTTTGATTTTATGTGAGGATGTACTAGTTTGTACATGTACTCAAGGGTTAATTAAGAAATTGATATTTCTTGTTTATGTACCCTCTATAGCTTAGTTAAGCACTGTCATGCATTGCATTTGCATTGTTCATTTAGCATAATGTGTGCTTTTTGTTTTTGGTCATAAATTTTTTTTAAACCAAAAAATTTTTGTGTTTTGTATTTCACATCTTGGATTTATAGTCAAGGATTGGCCATATTATCTTTACATAACAAGTTTATGTACCTTGTTTAGCTTTGATGAGCTTATTTATTGCACTTTACTAGTTGAAACTTTGTAGTGCATGTTGTGTGGGAAAGATGTTGATGGTTTTTGATTACTATGTCTTAATCTTGAAGTCACATGTTTTTAAATGTTGGACTTGAACTTTTAGAGAAATACATAAATAACCATCTCACCACTGTTTACTAGCCAATCATGAACACCTTAGTGCATATCATAAGATTTTGTGCTCGAGAAAGTGTAGCACATGCACAAAAAGAACATAAGGTATAGCCTCGGTTTAATTGCTTAATACTTAAAATTGGTGTGTACTATTAGGCTTGATGCCTGATCACATAATTAAAATTGGTGTGTATATTATGAGGCATAAAATCAAGAAACTTACATGATTGCGAGCTTGTTTTCTAGGAGATGTGAGGGTTATATGATGTAACTCTTTTGGTGATAGTCTCTTTCAAATTCTATGTGATGAATTTTGTAGACTTTGTGTTTGATTTCTATTCACATATCACCTCACATGTATCTTAAGTTTTTGCCAGTTGCACACACTACACAAGTTACTCTTTGTTAAACTTGGTACATTATATTGTGTGTAATCTTGTTTTGGCCATCCAAGATTGAAAATTCCTTGATTTTGATGCAAAATATGTTTAAAGTTTGAGATTTGGAGACAAATTGATTAAAAAATCTTGTTTTTGGAAGATCTGGGTTGAATTCAAGTGTTTTTTTTTTTTTTTTTTTTTTAAAAAAAAACTTTTCGTCTCATACTCATGCATTTTTTATAAAACAATGTGCTTTGAGGAGTTTCTGCTATAAAATGCTCTGTTTTTCAAAAATATGATTTTTGCAGACTTTCGATCGATCGAACCTGTTTTTCGATCAATCGAAATTGCGATTAAAATTTTTGGTTTGAGTCTGCCAGACTCGATTGATGTTTGATTGAAATTGAAAATTTTCAATTTCTATGTTTTTTTACCAAAATTTTTTTATGCATCATTTATGTTTAGGATTCACATGTATTGCATTGTTTTTTGTATCCATCTTGCAGTTTTGCAGTCATATCTCTCATTGTTTTCACACATAACATGCATACACTTTGTTACATTGGGTACTCAACTTGATTTAAAAATTGATTGATTAATTTTTGAGTTAAGTACTTTCTAGTATATGCTATTTTTATGTGTGAATTGTAGAAAATTATTTTCTTAAGAGATATGATGGATAATCAATGTGCAAATATTTTCTCTACTCATGAAACTGTTTATGGGTCACATAGTGCCATGTTTGCATTTTATTGAAAGAGTGAATATTTTTCTTCATGTGTATCCTCAACTTAGTTTTTTTTTTTTTTTTTAAATCTTGGTTTGTGTCTTTATAATTATCCCCAACCCCTTTATTTTTTCCCAAAACTGTTTTTCCCAAAACTTGTTTTGTTTTTCCTATTTTTATAGGGGGAGAAATTTTTTTTAACCTTTGTGGTTCATAGGGGGAGTTGTTGCTCTTCATAGGGGGAGTTGTCTCTATTTTCTCTTACTTTCTTGCGTATGTTTTCTATCTACCTTCTGATTGGGTAGTCTTTGTCAATACGTGACAAAAAGGGGGAGAAATAGATGACCTGTTTGTTTTGTTTAGGGGGAGAATATAAAAACTTTTTGATGTATCTAACTTAGGGGGAGAGTTAGAATTTACTTTTGTTTTTTATATTCTGTTTCATATTATTGTTTATATGTCTTTCTTTCCACACATGCGGTGATGTGTTTGTTGAGTATTTCAGGAAAGACAAGTGCATTTTGATCGAGACCTTCTACCTCTTCATGCAACTTCTAGGTTAGGAGTCTTAGATTGGGATTTGTGATGTAATTGGGCATTTTATTGTATTGGGTTGTTCTTGTATTTGAGCATTTCATTTTGTATGAAAGTTTTGTCACGAATTGCCAAAGGGGGAGTTTGTTAGGTTCTAAATGTTTAGAACAATTGGCAAATCGTGAACACAAACTTGTTTAGATATAGATCTTAGAGTCTATAGGTTTTATTAGACAATGCTCAATGTGATTCAAGTCAAGATTCAAGAACATACAAGCTGCAGGAAGAAGATTTCATAATCTGTCTGGCTCGACCGATCGAAAGTCGTATCTGCAGAATTTTAATTAAGCCCAAACAGCAGATCAAGCCCATTTAGGATTAGGGTTTCTAATCTACTTCTCCCACTATATAAAGGAAACCCTAAGCACGTTTTTGTGTGGCTTTTCAGAGAGAAAAGAGTGTGTCTCTTTTGTATTTAGGGTTTTGTTCCTAAAAATCTCTCTTATGTCTTCTATCGGTATTATTCCTTGAAGAATCTCAAGATCCGGTATTGTAGAAGTTGCTGCCTTCTCTTGTCATCAAAGGTGCTGATGATCTAAACCTTCAAGGGTGGTCTTGGAGTCATAAATAGGAGTGTTTGTGTTGCTAAACCTTTGAGTGGGATCTCATAGTCACAAACGGGGGTGTTTATGTTTTGCAAAGGCCAAAGAAAGAAGGAGTCCATAGATTCAGAGCTTGCACATGGTCGTGTCAGTAAGTTCTACTGGTTGGTAGCATTAGGAAGTCAAGTGGGGGTGCTTGTAAGTCCTTTTGTATGAACTTCGATTCTTTCTAGCGGATTTGCTTTTTACCTTGAGGATAGCTAGGTCAAATCCTCCCCAGGTTTTTACCTGTTTGGTTTCCTGGGTGATCATATTGTGTGTTATTTATTTTCCGCTGCTTTGCATGATTTGATCTTTACTATTGTGATAACTTAGACTTGTTTAATTGAACTAAGTAACAACTTGGCTAATTACCTAAGTTTAATCAATTGTTTAAGAGGTCTAAAAACTGTCAATGATGATGATATGTAACTAGTTAGTCTAATGTTACTGTGAATTTTTTTTTCCTGGGACTAAGAATATCACTTTTTCGCACTAGATAGCAATTCCGATGAAGCTATTAAAGAAAAATGAAACAGATAATTGTTTAACTGCTTTTAAGATGTAAGAATCAAACAAAACCATGATTTCCTAGTTTTCTCAATAAGAGATAAAGAATTATTGAGTGCACTTACCAATATAAGCCCGTTGATGATTTGGTCCGTGTAGTAATCTGGCTGTGATTTTTGCAAAGAAAGCATATGGTCAATCATAGTGTTACCCTTTTCCTCTTTACGCCTTTTCTCATCAATGAGTGCTTGCAAGAACTCATCCGTCCTCTTGGAGAGACTCTTCAACTTCTTCTCCAAACCTCCATAATCCATCCACCGCCAGATGGGCACAAACTCTGCTGGATTTGATGCCCCTCCAAACCTTGTTAACTCTTTAATTATCCGCCTAAACTGTCTCGCCTATTCCTCGTCCTTCACGTTCTCACCGTACCTGTAGTACCGTTTCCCTACCACCATTCTCATTATGTTGTTAAATGTCATCTCCGAGAGCATTGATTGTAGCTCCACCTTGGCGAAACTGTGGCAAGAGTTGCGGGACAGGTTTCGTAACAAGTGCTTGATCTCGTCCTTTCGGATGCCTAAGAACTTGTTGAGGCGATTGTTTGAGAAGATTTCGAGGGTACTAATGCGGCAGAGGTTGCGCCAGTGATCGCCATATGGGGATTGTACTAAGGTGGTGTTGTTGTAGGCAACGTGCTTGCCTAATAGGAAGGGAGGACGGTTGGCTAATACTATGTCATTCTTTGTGAAGCATTCTTCAACTGCTGATGGGGATGAAACAATGACCACAAGTTGTGAACCAAATTTGAGTGAGAATATTTGACCATATTTTTGTGAGAGGGCATGGAAAGTACGGTGTAATGGTTTTTTAATGATATAGAGATGACCTATAATTGGAAGAGAAGGTGGGCTAGGTGGGAGGTGTTTTGGTCGAGTAGTTCTTGTTTTGAGGATGAGCTTGAAAGCAACAAGAAAACTGAGAAGAGTGAAACACAAATATAGTAAGATGGCATCCATGTCTATTTTTATGATATTTTGATACTGAAATGATTTCTGATGCTCTGTGATTGAAGATGCATGTGATCACTGCATATTTACAGGGACTAGGTAGTTAGTGTTAGAATATCATTTGCTTTAAAGGTAAATCACACGTTGACACACGACACTCTTCAAATGAGCAGAAATCAATTTTGTGTACACCACATGGGTGATCACGTTTTCAATGACAGTGATGACCAGTGCCTCACGTCACTGACTGCGTATATTTGTTTCTCTTATTTGATTTGCGTCACCGAGTGCATAATCGCATTTAGCTTTGCATGCGTCATAAGATATATAATATGTGGATAAGAGGCAACAATAGTTGATGAGAAAAGGACAGGACTACCGTGGCAGTTTTTTTTTTTTTTTTTTCGAGAAACCAGACCCGAAGGTCTAGGAAATATATTAAAGGAGAAAAGAAACAAATTACAACGCGTCACGCGCAACAAGAGGAGCTATATCCTCAGGAATGGAATCAGACCAAACCTATAGCTCATCACCAGACATACACTGTCTAGCGAGAAAGTGGGCAACTAAGTTACTTGCTTGTTTTACATGAGAAAAAGTGCATACACAAAAGTCAGCGGCAAGGAATAAAACATCACTAAGGACTTGGCCGTATTCTGGGTGCGATGAATCTTCCCTCTGGATGGCCTTAACAATGACTTCGGCATCTCCCTCAAATACACAATCAAAGAGGCCAAGCTCCTTGGCAAAAAACATAGCTCTTCTACATGCTAAAGCCTCCACCGTTGCTACTGTATTAGGGAGTGGAATCTTCTCAGCTAGAGCACCAATGACACGGCCAGAAAAATCACGCACCACGACACCCAGACCAGCACTACACAACTCCTTAAAAACTGCCCCGTCGAAATTGATCTTGTATGATGGAGGTTCAGGTGGAATCCACCTCACAGCACGAGTTGCAGCAACAGACGGCTTTCTGAGAGAAACTTGGGCTGACCTGAATTAAGCGATCAAACTTTCTGCCTTAGACCTTATCAAGTGATAATCTATAATTTCCCCACCACATCTTTTAGCATTTCTATTATTCCATATTAACCAAAACATCATGGCCAACACCTCCACATCAACACAACTTTGCCTACTGAACACCACTTCCAACAAATCAGAGAACACACCAAATTTAAGCCTTACCATCTTCTTCAGCTCTTCAAGAGGATGCCAAATTGCTGAGAGAGAACTACAACCCCACAGGGCATGGATTGTGTCTTCAGGTTCTGCCTTACACATTTGACAGCAAGCTACATTAACCACCCTCCTCTTCCACAAATTGAGCATAGTGGGAATAGATTCATTTGCTGCCCTCCATAGTAAATGTTTCACCTTTTGAGGGGCCTGGAGATTCCAAATACCCTTCCACAAGGATTTTCCACGGCTGTTAGACGAGGATGATGGATTGGCAGCCCGGCCAGAGGTGGCTAGGAGTTGATAGGCTGATCGGGTTGAGAATTCACCATTAGCTGAAGGCAACCAGACTTGCCTGTCCGGGGTAGCTTGAAGGCTTAAAGGCAGGCCAACAATCAGACTTGCTTCGTGTGATAGAAACTCCTGGGCAATCAGCCCCTTCTTCCATGTATGAGACGCTTGGTCTATAAGGTCACAGACCCGTGAATCTGGGGGCAGAACAGAGGCCGGAGAAACCACTTTTGGGGCAAAAGTTCTTGGCAGCCACATATCACGTCTGATTACTATAGACTCGCCGTTACAAACTCTCCAAATCATGCCCAAACCTAACACATGTCTAGCTTGCATCAAGCTCTTCTAAGCAAAGGATCCCTTATTTGAATTAACACATTCCATGATGGAGCAATCGGGGAAAAACTTAGCTTTAAACACTTTATAAAATAGAGAATCAGTATGGGTATTTAACCTCCAGACCTGTTTAGCCAAAAGGGAATCATTGAACTTGCTTAGCTCCTTAAACCCCATTCCACCCTCTCCCTTAGGGAGACAAAGTTTTTCCCAGCTCAACCAATGGATTTTCTTTTGCGCACCTCTATAGCCCCACCAAAAATTCCTAATCAACACCTCAATTTCCTTTATCAAGCCTTTTGGGAGCTTGAAGCAAGACATAGTGTATGTCAGAATAGCCTGCACTACAGCTTTAATAAGAATTTCCCGCCCCGCTTGTGATAATAATTTTTCTTTCCATCCCTTTAACTTCTTCCAGATTCTTTCTTTAATTACACTAAAGGACTTCTTCTTCACCCGACCGATCAAAGATGGGAGGCCCAAATATTGTTCGAAGCTTTGGGTAGACGAAATCCCCAAGAAGCTCATGATAGCTACCCGAGTTTGGTGCGAAGTATTAGAGCTGAAAAAAATATTTGTCTTACCCCTATTAATACTTTGACCCGATGCCTCTTCATAATTGTACAGGATAGATTGGAGTTTAACACACTCAGGGACAGTGGCTCTGCAAAAGACTAAGCTGTCATCAGCGAACAACAAATGAGAAATCCGAAGACCTGCTGGGCAGAGGGAGACGCCGCTAATATCGCCCTTAGCTTCAGCCCTTCTGAAAAGAGCATGGAGACCTTCAGTAACCAGTAAGAATAAGTAAGGGGACAAGGGGTCGCCCTGGCGAAGGCCTCTGGTAGGATGGATAAGACCATGGGGTTGCCCATTTAGCATAATAGAGAAAGACACTGAACGGGTACATGCAGAAACTAGGTTGATCCATTTCGAGGCGAAACCCATTTTTTCCATGATCTGTTCAAGGAACTTCCATTCAACTCGGTCGTATGCTTTTCGCATATCTAATTTCATGAGCAACCAAAATATTGTCCGTAATAAGTCTCTCTGACATGAAAGCGCTTTGGGTTTCATAAATTAGTTGAGGTAGCAGGGGTTTCAGGCGATTTGCCAGCACCTTCGCAATAAGCTTGTACAGCACATTGCTCAAACTAATGGGCCGAAAATCGGTAACCTTCCTAGGACTCTGAATTTTCGGAATAAGAGTTATATAGGGATGATTTATGGACTTAGGAAAAGAACCAGAATTTAGGGCGGATAGGACTGCCCCTGTGACTTCCCCTCCCACCTTATCCCAAAATTGCTTATAAAAAAGAGGAGGGAGACTGTCGGGGCCTGGGGCCGTATCTGCATCCATCTGACTCAAAGCCACCCTGACTTCCTCTGCTACGAAAGGTTTGAGCAACTCCTCGTTCATGGTGTTCGAGACCCTTGTTTCCACCCCCTCTAGAACTGGTTCAAAGACATTGGGATTTGCCGATGTAAACAGGGAGGAAAAATAAGAATTCAGAATGTCCCCAATACAATTCTCGTCTTCAACCCATTCTCCAAACTCATTTTCTAGACCTGCTATAAGATTTCTTTTGTTTCTTTCTGTTGCACGGCAGTGAAAATATTTCGTATTCATATCCCCATACTTCAACCAATCAACCCTGGATCGTTGATTCCACATACACTCCTCCAGGTCCATGAGCTTCTTAATTTCATCAGAGAGCCCTTGTAATCTAGAGTTTCCTCTACCAGCCATGGAGTCAGCTTCAGCCTCAACTAACTCAATTTTTTTCTGAGCTAAAATACGACGAACATTGCCAAACACATTTTTGTCCCATAACTATAACTGAGCTTGACAATTTTCGACCTTCTTGATGACTTTCCCCATCAAGTCCCCCTGAACAACCTCCTCCCAAGCCGAATGAACAACTCCTTCGCATCTCACATCCTTGAGCCACATGGCCTCGAACCGGAAAGGCTTCCCGGGTCTAAAAAAACGATTTCGAATATTATCTAGACAAAGCCAGATAGGTTTATGGTCAGAGGATGATGCCGATAAATGATGGAGGCAAGCCGTTGGGAATTTTAACAACCAATCCGAGGTCGCAAAGGCTCTATCCAGTCTGACCCAAACCACTTGACCCCCAAACCTTCTGTTACACCATGTATACGGTTAACCAGAGTAACCCAGGTCCTTCAAACCACACACATCCAAACAATCCCTAAAATTTTGCATTTGAAATTCAGACCGTATAGCCCCACCCAGTTTTTCACTAAGTTTTGTGATTTCATTAAAATCCCCAATGCAAACCCAAGGTAAAATAAATTGAGAGCTAAGGTGACGAAGAACTAACCAAGAATCTTCCCGGTTGGCCACTTCGGGAGCTTCGTAAAACCCCGTGAAGTGCCAAGCGTCATCAATTCCTGGGTTCAGAACTGCGTCGATATGCCGAGGAGAAAAAGTGCGAACATGCAGATTAACATCGTTCATCCAGAGCAGAGCTAGACCGCCGCTCAAGTTTCTTCGCGGCACAATAAACAGGTTGTCAAACTTCAGGCGGCACCGAAGCCTTTCAAGATACGACTTCTTCTTCTTCGTTTCCATGAGAAAAACTATCTTAGGACCTTTAGCTTTCACCAATTCTGAAAGCTCGCGAACTCACCGGTGGTTCCCAAGCCCCCGGCAGTTCCAGCTTAAACAATTCATGGCTCGCGGCGGGGCTGAGAGGCAGCCACCGCCGATGGAATAACAGAGAAGGAAGACGCATTGGAGCTTACACCTCTCTTTTTCAATGCTGGAGCATCTGAAGTATCTTCTGGTGAGTGTTCTCTTTTTTTAACGTTAGCTGGAGAAGCCAAGTTGGAAAATACAATGGGCTTTTGTAACTTGGGTGTTCTTTTGGGCTTTGCTTTGATAGGCTGCCCATTAGAATTTGATAAATCCTGAAGAGGAAGTCTCTTGTTGGGCCGGTTAACCTCTAGCTTAAAGGAGTTAGGCCCATTTTCTTGTGGCCTAACTATCAAAGGTTTCTCTACTGCCTTCTCGCTTCGAGTCTGTACCGCCACCAACCCATCTAAGCCAGAGCCTGACTCACCCAAAACACTAGGCATGAAACTCGGGTCATGGTCATATTTCTTTGTCATTATCAAATTCTTGGAGCTTGGCAAGGAAAGGGTCACCATCAGCAAAGGTGCCAGTGTTTTTTGGCAACATTTCTGATTTGGGCGGCTTTGAAATGGCTTCCAAATCTGCCAGCAGAGAGCCATCACCATTTGGGATAGCACGCTCTTCAGTAGCCTGACAAATGACAGTTGAGGGAGAGGAAAATCCAGGATCGGCCTGGGGCTCATACGTTAAGTCTCTATCATCCCGTGAACCTGACACATCCGATGTCGCATCAGCCTTACTGGGTTCTTCATGCGTGTCCATTACCATTTCTGGGTTCATCACAGTCGACGGAGGAGGATCAGAAAATTCTGGCATCACCTGATCGTCCGTAGGCTCACCGGAACTCGTCCTAGGATTCTCAGCTCTCTCATAGAAACCTGGGACAAAAATCACAGACTTTTGGGGCCTATACGGAGAAGCTCTCAACGTTTGGTTATATTGTCTATTTTCCTCTGTAAGAGAGCCTTTGCTCTGAATCCAAAGAGCACAATCCTTATTGTTATGGTCCAACCTACCACACCAGTAACATATATTGGGGAGCCGTTCGTATTTGAAGCTAACCCAATGCTTTTTTTTGTTATCTAATGTAATCAACCGTCCACGGCAAAGGGGAAGGGAGATATCCAGGCTCACTTTAACCCGAATAAATCTGCCACCATCCGCCTCCACCCCTGCATTTGAATGACAAACAACACCAACCGACTCACAAATAGATTCAGCAACTTCTCTAGACATATATCGGATCGGAATGTCGTGAACTTGGACCCAGAACATAGCCCGATCAAACTTTAGATCCTTAACTGGATCATCTTGGTCATAACGTTGCAAGACTACCAGGTTTTTATCAAAAGACCAAGGTTCACTCTGAAGAACCCGGTCCAGGTCTCCTTTTTTCTTGAACACAAACAAGATCAAATGGTCATCAAGTTTCCTCAACTTAAAACCCTCAGTGGATCTCTAGAGTTGCCTAAAAGTTTTTGCCACGGCTTCCATATTCAGCACACGTTTAGTCAGAAATTTTGCTGCAATAATAAACTCCACAGACCTATGTTGGGTTTGGAGAGTAAATTTTGAGCCTTCTCTCTCATTTAGGGAGAGGTTATTCCAGGTACTTGTTAGCTCCTCCATCAGGAGATAAAAAGGAGAAAAGATAGAGGACAAGGAGGACTACGAAAACAGGACCCCACAGGGAAACAAAGAGGAAAGAAAAAGAGAAAGAGGTGTTTCCCAGGACCCCACGAAAGGAACAAACCACAAGCTCTGAGGTAAACTTGTTACCTCCAGAGAACCCAAACTCCTCCAGTACAGGAGGGACCAACAATTCTACAAGCAAAAGGCAGAGAGGGTAGCGAGACCCTTTCTAACTTTTGCGAGAGAAACCAGAGAAGTCTTCACCGTGGCAGGTTAGAAATGGAAAGAAGAGTCAGGAATTAAAAGAGAGATGATTCAATTGCTTACTTATTTTCTCGCCCAGTGTCTTAGGTGGCTGTTGGGAAGGCAACGTGTCAAACTCTCTAGTCTCTAAACTCTCTAGGATCTCACACATGTAATCTTCCTAACACGCGTGATATCCACCTCTATGTCAGAGGGAGAAAATATACATCCAGTATATTGTGTATTTTCTTCACTTTTTAGAGGTATAAGTCATTTGAACTATACATTTACAATACATATATTGTTTTACAAAGACATTACAAGATTGACATTTTATGTTATAAAGTGAAGCTTATGGTTAATATAAATTTTATTATATAAGTTTTATAAATTTATATGTTGAATTTCAAATATAAAACTTTAAAAAAATACATTTAAAAAATGTTTTTATCTTGTTATTGATGCATAACATCCATCAAATATATTTATTATCATGTCAATTTGTAAGATGTTTTAAAATAAAATTAATATAAATTTTAGTATTTTCCTTTATATAAATGTTATCACAAGTCAAGAGTCGTATAACTCAACTGATTGACAATTCAGTGTTCCCAAATAGAAATTATTGGGTTCTAAATTGACCGCAATTAGTTAATCCAATTACTCAAATTGATTAATTAGTCAAATTACATGTAAATCAAATTAACATACGATCAAATCACCAAACTAAACAGATTGTAGTGGAAAATAAGTTTTTTAGACACTCAATTTTGCACCCATAATTTAATCTTGGAAGATGACTGAAATGACCATTCTAAATACCCAAAAATCATAATTGTATTTTATGCATTAAATCATTCATCACATATCATAGAAATGATCTTGAGACTCCGACGATTGCGACAATATGCCCGGTTCCCAAATCTGACCGTTAGATTGAAAAATATCACAAAATCAAGTTTTTACGATCTACATGCATCATATGTGAGTGAAGCTAGTCACGTTTGATTAATTGAAATTAATTCCAATTGGTCAACAATTAAAATTAATTAAGTAATTTACGTGATTGGCTGTTGGATTTGATCAAAGTTGCATAGGAATAAAATAGATAATCAGATAATAAGGGAGTTGTTGATAATTGAGTTTTTTAAAATAATTATCTTATAGATAATAATTATTTTAAGGACCTGATTATTAAATTAGAAGGGATATATTTTAGAATGCAAGTTTAAAATACATCCAAGTACAATTACTGACTCAGAAAATCCCTAAAAAAGAGTCCAAGTCGAACCAAAGGAGGAGAATGGGCCTAACACTCAAGAGTGCCAATCAACACTCTAGAAGTGCCAATCAGGACATGGCGAAGTGCCAATTGACAGTGCTGATTGGCACAACCTCAAGGCTCGGTTTAGAAACTTTTAGATTAGGCTAAAACAGATCAGATTTTTTTTTTTTTTTTTGAAACGGATCAGATTTTATTTTTTAGGGATAAAATTCAACCTAACTTGGGCCTATTGATTTATTAAGCAATCCTAACATATTTTTTAAGAACAACACCTCTATAAATATAGAATTAAAATCAGAAATCAGCAGCCCTCTACTTTTAACGTAAAATAAAATCTGGAAGTTCATCTTTAGGACTTTCTTTTCTGTTAAGTACAATCTCTTTAAGACTTAGAGAGACTCACCCTCTCTCTAACTCTAAAGCAATTTCCACATTCCCTTGCGAAATTCATTGATGCATGTAAGTTTCCATCTTTTGATTTTTTTTCTTTCTAGTGATTACATGATGAATGTATGTTTATGTGTATGTGTTTTGTTCATGTAGTTAGGTAATGCATATGATTAAATCTTAGATCTATTTCTTTATATAAAACAAAATCAAATCTAAATTTAGTTTTTCAAAACTTGTTTCCTTATGTAAGACAAAATCAGACTTGAATTTATTTTCAAAAACCTTATTCTTTTCTTAAAACAAAAATCAGATCTGAATTTTCTTTCAAAACTCCATTCTTTTTCTAAAACAAAGTCATATCTGAATAAATTTTCAAAAACCTTATTGCTTTCCTAAATCAAAAATTAGATTTGAATTAATTTTCAAAACCTTATTGTTTTCCTAAAACAAAAATCAAATCTGAATTTATTTTTAAAATCTCCATTATTTTTGGAACCAAAAAAATATATGTTAATTGATGTTTAAAACCTCTTCTTTTTTCTGAAATTTTATTTTAAAAATTCTTTCTTTCTTATTTGGAAAAATCAGATCTACAATTTCTTTTAAAACTCATTCTGTTTCTTAATTAAATAATCAGATTAAAATTTTTCTCTTGGAGGTTCATTCTATTATTTAATTAAGAAATCAGGTTTGAGAACTCTTTTTAAAAATCCATTCTTGCTATTTAAAAAATCAAATCTGAAATTTTTTATCAAAAATTCATTTTGTTTGTTAATAGATTTGTAACTTCTCTTAAAACATCTTTTTTAGATGTGATTTCTCCTTGCATATATGTAATAGATCTAGTATTTTGCAAGTTAACCAACCATAGATCTATAGGAATATTGACACAATCATTTTTTTAATGGGTATTTAAAAGGTCATTTAAAAGTCTAGAAGACTAGACTTTGTTTGGGTAGGATGGGTGTCTAACACCTTCCCCTCTCGTAATCTATCCCCCAGATTTGAGATTTTTATCGTTGAAGAGTGTCTTATTTTCTTTTGGGTAGACTGTCAACAGGAAATAAGGCCTTGTATATATTCTTTTTTACTAGATTGTAACTAGAAAACAAAGCCATGTATATTTCTTTCTATCAAGTTGTATTTATTTTAAATTAATGAGAATGTGTATTATTCAAAACATTTTGTAAACTTTTGTATAGTTTTCTTATTTTACATATAAAATAAGTGGCAACTCCATATGATCCTGAAAAGGGAAGGTGTCGATGCCAAAACCCTTTTCTGAGAGCTAGTCTAGTCTCTCACAGTGGCGACCCTATTAGGGACGTTGAGGGCTAAGCTTCACATAAGACTTTAAATGACTGATTAAATACCCTTGTGTTTGTACGATATTTTTTGCTTGTATGATATTGCTTATGCTTGTATGATATTGTTTGAAATGACATGTTGGTCGTTTATAGCTTTCCCTAATTGTCATTGTGTATGTCATGAAACAAAAATTATGCATGAATCCATCTTAGAATCTGGTACCTAGTGGTGAACTCACCAACTTATGGCCTAAAGTCACTGGATCATTTTTTGTTGACTTAAAAAGATAAACCCTGCTGTTTGGACCTACATAATGTTCATTATGTTACAAGTTGGGAGGTGTAATATTCTAGCTGATGGAAATATGAGTGTATGCAATGGAAAAATTAAAAATAACGGGTCTACTTCATTCGCAATTGATAACATGTACTATGTAAGTTTCAAAATTCAAGAATAAGAGAGTGTACCTTGGTATGGTAAATTTCAAAACCGAAGATCAGAAGTTCTTGAAAATACTTTCAATCTTTACTTCAATTCCACTTATGCCCAAGAAGTGTAGTCTCTCAATTAGTTTGTTCTAGAGAGAATGAGAAAAGTGTCTAACACTCTCATACAAACCTTTTCATGTGTTATATAAATTCTGTATGTTTCTCTCCTTATAACTGATTATCTAATTGAGCTACCCTTTTGGGCCTTCCTAATTGGGCTTTAGTGTGGCTTGAAGTGAGAACAAAAGGGAACAAATAAGACACTAGCTCCAATGGATCTTGGGCTTTTCTGTCAACTCTTAACAAGTCCAAAGTTACCATTAATTATATTTAATATTACTATATAAATATAATTGCACTCTAGGCTTTATTAATAAATTATATTCCAAGACTTTATTATACATGCAACCCCTTCATAAAATATTTGTAGTAATACGAAGTCATGAAAGTAAACTGCCACTTTGTAAATTACTACATCTTAATCATTGAGTACTTGGTTTAATCTATTAAGTTATTCATCATATATTTATGAAATCCAATTTCATAAATATATACTTTAGTAACTATTTACTAAAGTAGATAGGCCTAACATTCTGAATAACAAATCCATTAAACTTATCTCAAGGGAATATTTTGTATCTCCGTTAAGAGACTATGAATTCCATCTTGAGAATATATGTTCTATCAACACTAAATATAGCTGCCCAACATACTAAGATTTTGACCATTAATTTAGATCTCACTCCTAATATATCAAAGCAACTTACATTTCATGATCATGTCCATTATTCTCTCAGGATTAAGAGTTCATGTAAAAGGAAGTAATGAGATTTATTATTCATTTGACAGTCGTTAGGAGAATAATAAATCTTACAGCAGTCCAGTTCAATATGTTTTAACTCTTAAAACATATCAACATGTCAACTAGAAGTTTCCACTTCCATGATCAAGACAAATCATCGTAGTTGATATATTATAGTCTTTGTAGATGAAATGCCCAATTTTATTACCGATTACGAACTAAAATTCTGAGTTTACAAAGAACCTGTGATTTATATCTTTTGTGACTTTTCATATAAATCACATACTATGCATCTCATGGACTATATGATAATGTCCAGGTATTCATGTTGCCATCATTTTAGATAATAATAAAGCAACTTTATTAATCACAACATTAAGTCATACATAATGTCATACATAATAAAATACATAGCATCATACAATAGGATTTTAGGACACTGATCCTAACAATCTCCCACTTGCCCTAAAGACTATTGTGCACTAATCTAACTCCCATTCCCTTCAAATGTGACTCGAAAGTCTTTTGAGGCAAGGCTTTGGCAAAGGGATCTGCTAGATTATTTGCACTTTCAATCTTTAATACCCCTACATCTTGATGAGCAATGATGTCTCGAATGATGTGGTATTTTCTCTTAATGTGCTTTCTTTTCTTGTGGTTCCTTGGATCTTTGGACTGCACAACTGCTCCACTATTGTCACAAAACAATGTGATGGGAACTAACTCCACTCTTACTACACCAAGATTAGAAAGGAATTTCTTGAACCATACAGCTTCCTTTGCTACTTCACAAGCAGCAACATACTCAGCTTCCATGGTGGAGTTTGCAATACAAGATTGCTTAACACTCCTCCAACTTATGGCTCCACCTCCTAAGGTGAATACACATCCTGAAGTGGATTTTTTGAAATCTTGATCCGATTAAAAGTCTGAATCTGTATAGCCAATGGGAATCAAATCCTCACACCGGTAAACAAGCATATAATCTCTCGTTCTCCGTAGATACTTGAGAATATGCTTTACAGCTTGCCAATGTTTTGGCCTTGGATTTGATTGATACTAGCTAACTATGCCAACTGAATAACAGATATCTGGTCTAGTACAAAACATGGCATACATGAGACTTCCTACTGCTAAAGCATAAGGAACTTGTCTCATCATATTTTCTTCCTCTTGAGTCTTAAGCATTTGGTCATCAGATAGAGGAACTCCATGTTTGAAAGGAAGTAATCCTTTCTTGGAGTTTTGCATGCTAAACCGTTCTAGAACCTTATCTATATAGCCAGCTTGTGATAAGCCTAACACCTTATTCTTGCAATCTCGCCAAAGCTTGATCCCTAGAATAAAGTTAGCCTCACCTAAGTCCTTCAGATCAAATTGGCATGACAACCAAACCTTTACTGATGACATTACCCCTACATCATTCCCAATAAGTAGAATATCATCAACATAAAGCACTAGGAACATTACTACTTTGTCTTGATGTCTTTTGTACACACATGGTTCATCAAGATTTTGTTCAAAACCAAATGACTTGATTGCTTGATCAAATCTGATGTTCCATGACCTAGATGCTTGCTTAAGTCCATAAATAGACATTTTCAATTTGCATACCATATGCTCTTTGTTCTTAGCTATGAAACCTTCCGGTTGCATCATATAGATTTATTCTTCAATATTGCCATTAAGAAATGCAGTCTTGACATCCATTTGCCAAATCTCATAATCATAATGAGCAACAATGGATAAGAGAATTCTGATAGATTTAAGCATTGCTACTGGTGAAAAGGTTTCTTTATAATCAATACCTTCTTTTTGTGTATACCCTTTTGCCACTAGTCTTGCTTTAAAAGTTTCAATCTTTCCATCTATCCTTCTCTTCCTCTCGTAAACCCATTTGCAACTAACAGGTTTAATGCTGTTAGGCACCTTTACAAGATCCCAATCAAAGTGCACAATTTGAGGCTAGGAGAAGCTCATCCACTCAATTTGTATCACACCAGACTAGTATGAGCCAATCTAGTCTAAGTGCACCACCTTAGGCCCCGACAGGATCATCCAATCCATTTCAGGCCAGCAAAAGCTCATTCATTCAAGCTTGCACAACTCCAAGACTAAAGAGGAAAAGGGTGGTCACATTTGAGACTCTAAATGCTCCCAAGAATGCATCTAGATACATGGAAGCAATTAGATTTACTGGGATCTAGTCATCAGTGCATGGTCCAAAGAAATGAATAAAGGTTGAACAATTTTATCCAAACCAATCACTTTTGTATGGCCTGTGTTTTTCTTTTTTTGATGAATGGCTTGTGTTTTGTATAATTATAGCTAAGCTAGTCACTATTGTAGTTGAACAATGCCCTTTTATTGATTTAAACATAAATCTATTGTCCTGCTTTCGTATTGATAATTATTAAGATGTTTTAGTAGAGCATATGTTTTGTTTTGGTTAACCCTACTTTGGTATTCCCAGCAATGACAACCTGTTAATGAAGATGCTGAATTTTTTATTTCCTTCTAACTTGTTGTATACATTGATGCATTGTTTGAATCTTGGAAATATGTTACCTGCTTGACTTTGAAATATGTTATCTGTTAATACTAGGTTTCCTTGAGATATTTTTGTTGGTCCTCAAATCATGTGGGACATTGGGTTGCTATCTTACATGGGTATTGATTGACTTTAATAAGGCATATTCATCCATGTGGGACATTCAAACTTCATTGTGATAGGAAGTGTAGAAATTTGAGACATATTTTGGGATAAAATATTTCTTTTTGTTTTGTTTTTTTTATAAATGATACGCATCTTGAATTTGACTTTTTTTTTTTTCGATTCAGTTGCGTCTTTCCTTATTTACAATAATATTATCCAAAGCAAATAAATGAGAAAGATTTTTTTTTTTTAATATTTTTAAAGGAAAGGCAATGGTGAAGAAGAAGAAAAATACCAATTGAGTTGATTCTAGTCCACTTTTATTTGTGGTCAGTTTTCTCTCTTGTCCCTTCTCTCTCTGTTTCTCTCTCATGGAGAGATTGTGACTACTAAGTGCAAAAACAGGAGAATAACTCTATTATTACACAAACCCTTGCTCCATATAGGATTGTAACCCTTACACTTGAATTCAAGTATACCAAGTCCAACAACAAAAATAATCACAAACCAATATGTGAGTTATTTGGTCTTTTTTCTTTATTTATTAAAAATTCAAACTTCGTCGATATTATATTACAAATGTAAATAATTAAGGATTAAGGTAAATAATAAAGCCACTGAACATCCCTGCAATCTTTCTACCTGTCCCATTGAATAAAATTGAGAGGTTTATTACTCCATATACCAAGATCAAAAGGGTGTTGGATATCTATTGAAACCACACAGCTTTCATCCTAATTATCATGTTTTTCCTTTTAAAAATAAAAATTGTGAATAACGTATGTTTCCCAAGTGGGAGAGACTATGATTTTTAGCTTAAGGTCAAGGAATATAATCCTTAATTGTTTGCATTTGTAATATAATATTGGAGTAGTTTGAATGTTTACAAGATAAAGAGAGAAGACCAAATAACCCACTTATTGATTTGTGATTATTTTCTTCATTGGGCTTGGTAAACCTCATTTCATGTGTATGGGTTACACTCTTGTATATATGGAGGAAGGCTTTGTGTAAAAACATAGTTTTTCTCCTTTTTTTTTTTTTTTTTTACACTTAGTAGTCACACAATCCCTCCATGAGAGAGAGAGAGAGAGAGAGTGAGAGAGAGAGAGAGATTAGCCACACAAAAAGGGGATAGTAGAGAAGATAGGCCCACACATAAAAGTTAACTGGAATAAGCTCGACTAGTAGTTTTCTTCTTCTTCACTGGTCTTTCCCTTTTAAAAAAATTTTTCTTAGTTATTTTATTTTGATAATATTATTGTAAATAAGGAAAGATGCAACTAAATTTATATATATATATATATATATATATCTCAAATTTCTAGACATTCATCTTATCAATTTAGTAGATGGACAAGCGTTTTTGTAGTTTACTTTCAAATTTTAGACGATTTGTTTTATTTATATCCTATAACAAAATATCTTAATTTAACATAAAAATTTGGAAGGGAAAAGTAAAATTATCCAAATCCTTTCTTATTCCTTAAACAAGTATACAAATCACCATCCAATACAAGCTAAAAACAACAACACCACACCTCCCCCCCAAAAAAAAAACCAAAAAATGATACAAATTTATATAGATACAATAATTCAATTTTCAAATTGAATATGTAACGGTTTATTTTAGGTTATTAAGTGATTAAAATTATCAACAAATAACTAAGCAAGTCTCTGAAAAGTAACTCAAGGAGATTGTTCAAACATCATCTGTCATTGACTTAGAAAGAAGCTTATGCATGATTGGGCGTGCTTTACACATGGCCTCCATTGGCATGGCTTTAGGCATAGTGATCCCACTACCTTCGTGTATATCAACTTCTTCTATGGTAACCCTTTCCCACTCAAAACTTTGAATCAACGAACCCAAAGTCAGGCTCACTGTACGTTGGGCGAGGCCCGCCCCAGGACAGGTCCTCCTCCCAATCCCAAATGGCATTAGCTTATGTCCTTCACTCTCACCATTTTCAAACCTCTCGGGCTTAAAACTAGTTGCATCATCCCATACCTTAGGATCTCTATGTATGGCCCATGCATTGACCAATAACATTGTGCCACTTGGTACATCATATCCTCCAATGGTGCAATCAGCGGAGGACATATGGGGTACTAACAATGGTGCTACCGGATACAATCGAAGAGTTTCTGAGATAATACTCTGAAGGTAGTGTAATTTGGAAACATCTGATTCCTCAATCAGTTTCTCTTCTCCAATTTGACTGTCTATCTCATCTCTAGCTTTCTTCAATATATTAGGATGATTAAGTAGATTAGTCATTGCCCACTCTAATGTGACTGCTAATGTATCAGTCCCAGCAAGTAACAATACCTATGCATTATATACGTGGTGTTTAGAATAGAGCAACAATATATTAAATAAAAATGGTTTGTTCATATGTTCTGCAACATTCAAGGATGATGATGATGATATGTAACTAGTTACTCTAATGTTACGGTGGATTTTTTTTTTCCTGGGACTAAGAATGTCACTTTTTCGCACTAGATAGCAATGCCGATGAGGCTATTAAAGAAAAATAAAACAGATGATTGTGTAACTGCTTTTTAAGATGTAAGAATCAAACAAAAGCATGATTTCCTAGTTTTCTCAATAAGAAATGAAGAATTATTGAGTGCACTTACCAATATAAGCCCCTTGATGATTTGGTCCGTGTAGTACTCTGGTTGTGATTTTTGCAAAGAAAGCATATGGTCAATCATAGTGTTACCCTCTTCCTCCTTATGCCTTTTCTCATCAATGAGTGCTTGCAAGAACTCATCCGTCCTCTTGGAGAGACTCTTTAACTTCTTCTCCAAACCTTTATAATCCATCCACCGCAAGATGGACACAAACTCTGCTGGATTTGATGCCCCTCCGAACCTTGTTAACTCTTTAACTATCCGCCTAAACTGTCTCGCTTCTTCCTCGTCCTTCACGTTCTCACCGTACCTGTAGTACCGTTTCCCTGCCACCATTCTCATTATGTTGTTAAATGTCATCTCCGAGAACATTGATTGTAGCTCCACCTTGGCGAAACCGTGGCAAGAGTTGCGTGACAAGTTTCGTAGCAAGTGCTTGATCTCATCACTTCGAATGCCTAAGAACTTGTTGAGGCGATTGTTTGAGAAGATTTCAAGGGTACTAATGCGGCGGAGGTTGCGCCAGTGATCGCCATATGGGGATTGTACTAATGTGGTGTTGTTGTAGGCAACGTGCTTGCCTAATAGGAAGGGAGGACGGTTGGCTAATACTATGTCATTCTTTGTGAAGCATTCTTCAACTGCTGATGGGGATGAAACAATGACCACAAGTTGTGAACCAAATTTGAGTGAGAATATTTGACTATATTTTTGTGAGAGGGCATGGAAAGTACGGTGTAATGGTTTTTTAATGATATGGAGATGACCTATAATTGGAAGAGAAGGTGGGCTAGGTGGGAGGTGTTTTGGTCGAGTAGTTCTTGTTTTGAGGATGAGCTTGAAAGCGACAAGAAAACTGAGAAGAGTGAAACACATATATAGTAAGATGGCATCCATGTCTATTTTTATGATATTTTGATACAGAAATGATTTCTGATGCTCTGTGATTGAAGATGCATGTGATCACTGCATATATATAGGAACTAGGTAGTTAGTGTTAGAATATCATTTGTTTTAAAGGTAAATCACACGTTGTCACACGACACTCTTCAAATGAGCAGAAATCAATTTTGTGTACACCACATAGGTGATCACGTTTTCAATGACAGTGATGACTATCCATGCCTCACGTCACTGACTGCGTATGTTTGTTTCTCTCATTTGATTTGCGTCACCGAGTGCATAATCGCATTTAGCTTTGCATGCGTCATAAGATATATAATGTGTGGATAAGAGGCAACAATAGTTGACGACAAAAGGACAGGACTACCGTGGGAGGTTAGAAATAGGAAAAAGAGTCAGGACATAAAAGAGAGAAGATTCAATTACATACTTTATTTTCTCGCCCAGTGTCTTAGGTGACAGTTGGGAAGGCAACGTGTCAAATTCTCTAGTCTCTAAACTCTCTAGGATCTCACACATGCATTCTTCCTAACATGTGTGTGTGTCTTTTATTTGATTTGCGTCACTGAGTACGCGTTATCGCAATAGACTTTGCATGAATGATTATGTTTGGACAATAGCTGAAAAAGGAAGCACTTGTGAAGGTACCGTATATGTTTTACCATCATTTGAATTTCTCGGGGGTTTAAAATAGAAAATAATGCTGATTTATTTGCTGGCGTAGTGGCGTAGGCGGTGGCTAGGAATCCAAAATAAAGTGAAAGTCTCTAATCTGTAGACTAGTCTCAAGCGTAGTGGCATAGGCGGTGGCTAGGAATCCAAAATAAAGTGAAAGTCTCTAATCTGTAGACTAGTCTCAAGCGTAGTGGCATAGGCGGTGGCTAGGAATCCAAAATAAAGTGAAAATCTCTATAATCTCTAGACTAGTCTCAATATTATGAAGACTCTACAAACGCAGTAATTCTAGAGACACAATTTTACAATAGACATGCAATTTTACAATTAAATAAACTGATTGATTGTAATAACAGGAAAAAAAAAATGATAAGTTTAGGTAAAAGTAATTCAACTATTTAATTGAGTGATGCTTACAGTTATTTTAAATTATTTTTATTATATAAGTCTTATAAATTTATGTTTTGAATATCAAATACAAAATAAAATAAAAGTAATTTAGAAATATTTTATTATTTTATCAATGTATACTACCCACTAATCATATTTATTATCGAATTGTAAGATTTTTCGTAATAAAGTTAATAACTATTTTAGTATTTCTCTATTATATCAATGGTAGGAAAAATTTTCAAAATAATATACATTTAATTTTAATTATTTAAATTGACTTTGCTTCAAATTTATTTGAAAAACTAGCCTTTTAAAATTTTGGTTTAAGAACAAAATTTTGTAATTAAAAACCATGTTTTCAAAATAAGATTAATTCATTACTTTAATGTATTTTAGCTGTAAGCATTTTTTAAAAACATGATTGTAACACTTAAAACTAGGGTTCTCCAATTGGTCGGGTGACCCAACCAAACTGATCGGACTCACCCAACCCAACGCCCAACAAACAATTTTGGATAGCTAACTAAGTCAAATGTAGGGTTGTGCAATTTAAAAATTGAAAATTCTGGGTCAGTTGCCAATTTAGGGGGTTTGAAACTAGAAAACCCGAACCTACCGAGATATATACACTTAAAAGGGAGTTTTTCTTCACTCTAGACTCTAGATTTGTCAAACAAACTTCTTCAACCTTCAACCATCAGTTCAGATGTTCATGTCATGTCGATTCAACCTTTAACTCTTCACTCTTCACTCTAGATCTACCTTTACAAGGCCACCATCTTGTCTTCGACACAGAATGCTCTCTCTCTCTCTCTCTCTCATAGATCTCTAAGTTTGTGCCATTTGATTTCATTTTCATCATTTCAACTCATTGGTCTTTTGGATTGTGTTGTTTCATTGCTTCTTCTTTATGTTCTTCACTTCTCTGAGTTTGTGGTTTTGTGGATCGATTTGTCATTCATTTCAGTGTTCTTTGATTTCTCCGTTTTTTGCCTCAAATATAAAATCATCTGAGGAATCCGACCCATTCAACCGATGACCCATGCCAACGAGTCTGGTCCGAATGATCGGTCAACAGCGAATTCCTAATCCATTCACCCGATCCAGTTGGGTCAGTTATGGTTTATCCCCAAACCCAATCTGACCTTTTGGACATGTCTGCCTAAAACAATTTTTGTACTACAAAAAATAATATTACTTTTCAATTTTTTTTCCGTGAATGGTACCATAACAATTAATTAATTGGTAAATTGCCATGTTTTAATTATTTTTTTGAAAAAACAAAAAACAAAACCATCAACAACATAAATCCTAACAATTGTTGTGTACATAACTTAGGTAGCAATGTGGCTCAAAGGCAGCAATACATGCCAAGTGTCATAAGGAGACATCCACGAATACGTGATGATATAATACACCTTATAGGAAATGGCATGGAAAGAAATAGGCCTCATGATCTTTTCTTATTTTTCCACTTATAATTTTCATGGAAACAGTCATATACTTTGACAGGTTTTGAAGAAGTGGAATGTGGGCTCCAACAGTGGTCTTAATTTCTAGCATGATAAATGGTTGATGGAAGCAGAGCTCTGGTCCTTGATCTCTGGACCTTTTCTTAAGGATGGGAACAAGCTGAAAGTGAGTGACATGGTGCAAGGAGGAAGTTGGAACGTTAACCTACATTCTTTTCACTTTCCCCAGAAGATCCTCCTTTGCATCAAAGCTATCCCCACTCCCCGGACAGCAATTCACAAGGATTCCCTCAGTTGAGGATTATCACCCTTTAGGGAATTTGAAGGGAAATTTGCTTATAGCCTATCAAAAGGAAGGAGGAAGCCAAATTATAGGTTCTCAAGCCAATGGATTTGGAAAACTAACTCTTCCAAAAATTTGATGTTATGTATGAAAATACTTTCTACATAGCCTCCCAGTTAAAGACCTGCTGGTGAAAGAGTTATTACTGAGGATAGCACCTGTGATGTTTGTAATAGAGGAATCGAGACAGTCATTCATGTGCTTCATGATTGTGGTTTTGCAAAAATTTTCTAGATGGGATTAGGCAACTTTAAATGTGATGGGAGTTTCTTCAAGGTTGAACTCTACTCTTGGTTGAAAGATAATCTGCATCTTGACCTAAGTCCCCTGGAATGTATTCTTTGCTTTTGGTATCGGGGACTATGGAACCATAAAAATATAAGAATTTTCAAACAAACTGAACCTAATCTCAGGTTTTCCATGGAGGTATAGAATTTAGCCCTTAATTCCTTCTATGTAACTGGCAAATGCAAGACCAAAGCAAACCACAAACCAATTTGGTTAGATGGGCTAAACTTGAAGAGAATTGGCACAAACTCAACACAAATGAGTGTTTATGCTTAAACTTTGGTTCTTAGTTTAATATAATGTGTTAGGACATATGTGTTTCACATGTTAGGAATATATATCACTATTTTATATAATTGGCTAATCTTTTGACAAAACGTATTTTACTTGTATTTGGGTAGATTTAAGATGTGTTTAATGCTTCTTGAAACAAGGTTTCAAGTTCAAGGGCTAAAGCCATACAAGTCTGTCCAAGA
This sequence comes from Quercus lobata, assembly GCF_001633185.2. Classification (NCBI taxonomy): domain Eukaryota; kingdom Viridiplantae; phylum Streptophyta; class Magnoliopsida; order Fagales; family Fagaceae; genus Quercus; species Quercus lobata. Next base: position 14,907,578 of record NC_044910.1, read on the forward strand.
ACCAAGTTAGAAAGTGCTATTCATTAAAGCTCGACAGCTAGCTTGATAACTAGTATCTATCGAGGCTTAAAGAGCTATCTGAATCCCATGGCTTGATAGTTGCTCAACATATAGGGTATCTATCGAGGTTTATGAAAAACAGATTTTTCAATTCTGTTTTCATTCAATTCGTGGGTATATGTTTGGGCTTTTTTTTCTCACAACTCTAGACATATATAAGGATTATTTTAAGGGCCGTCAAAGGTGACATAAGTTGCATAAGTGTGGAGCAAAGTTTTGTTCATGCAAATTGTGACCAGAGATAGAATTTGCCCTAGTTTATCTCTCTCTTGAAGAAGCTGCTATGTTTGTACATCGTAGGGTTTTGTAACCAAGGATTTTCTTAATTTTCATTGTCTGGATGAACTGAAGAACTTTGTAACCAACATCCTTCTCTAGTTGATGATTAAAGTCACATACTGAGATCCGCGCAATTAGTTAGTCACGTACTGGGAGCCGTGCATTGAAAAGGAGAGATTGTCACTACAGAACAAATACAATTGGGTATTGGGGTAAGAGTTCAACTGTAGGTTGGTATAAGGTACTGGGATTCCTTTACTTGTAACCGTTTGTTGTGATAATAGTGAATTCTCGGGAATGGTGACCTTAAAATAATCCAGTGGGGTTTTTGCCGTATAGGTTTTCCCCCATTCGAAAAAAAAAAACACCGTGTCATTTTAATTTCCGCTGCATTTAGTTATTTGGTGATTTATTTGTGCTACTACGCGCTTTGCATGTTGAAAATTCAAATATGTGTAAAAACACCCTTGAACGTTTAGACCCCCAATTTACAAATTAACCAATTCAAGCATTCTGTCAAACAACTAGTGTGCGGAAAATAAACATAAGCTATAATATAGAATTGGAAAAACTATCTAACCCAAATTAAAATCACAACCCACAGCAGATAATAAAAGGCAAAGATAAAAGGGAAGGAAGATGCAAACACAAAGACAACACGCGATGTGTTATCGAAGAGGAAACCGAAACCCTCGGCGTAAAACCTCTCCGCCGCCCTCCAAGCGGTCAATAATCCACTAGAAAATGTAGTTGGGATACATAGACAGCAATAGACCCTCCAAGCCTAATCTACCTAGTGCACCTAAGCCCTCCAAGCTTCTTGCTCCAACGAGGTTGCGCCAAACCTTTTTCTTTTCTAGCTTTCCGGATTCCGCTACTAGATCGTAGCATCAACCAATGTAGATTGGTTCCTTCCTAACTGCTTCCCAGAACACCAAACAGCCCTCTCACAGTGATGAATATGGTGAGAACAAAGTTTTGGTAAAATGCCTCTCAAGGGTTTTACAATGGAGAGAAAGAGAGTTGAGGAATTTGAAGAGACTCTAATGTATAGATTGTAGGTGAATCAATCTTGTTTTACTCTAGAATTTCTCTCTCAAAATTCTCTCTAGAAACTCTCTTTCATTTGTGGGTATAAGGGGTATTTATACTGGAGTGAGAGAGGAATGTGAAACGTCAGGTTTTACAAAACAGGGGTGGCTCGCGGCTTGGCCTCGCGACTTGACTAAGTCGCGAGACCCAGTCGCGAGATAACCGTATGGCCAATTGTCCTGTTTTGTCCTGTAGTGCTCCAGCTAGCATAAACAGGACAACTGGCCATACGATTATCTCGCGGCTTGGCCTCGCAACTTGACTAAGTCGCGAGACCCAATCGCGAGATAACCGTATGGTCAGTTGTCCTGTTTTGTCCTGTAGTGCTCCAGCTAGCATGACTATTCACCTTCTGGCATGCTTGGCACGTGTGCTACATCTGGTGGCTTGCAGCCGTGAGCCACCCGCAAGATCAAGCCGCGAGTCTCTGTTTTCTTGCACACTCTTGAGCAATCAACACTATATCTCACTCACTACTCTTACAACAAACCCACCTAAATATAGGGTTACTAAATGCTGAAATACAAGCAAATTTGGCACGGAATAAAGTCAATAAGATGGTTGATTAAATTCAACTTTACAATCTCCCCTTTTGGCTATTCCGTGACAAAACCCTAAAACAGACTCTAAACTTAACATGTGAGTTGGGAATAGTTGAACAAAACTCACTCACACCTAACTATAGAAGCTGTGAAGCACTCGAATCATAAAAATATGAAACTCCTGAAACACAACAATATACCATGATCATTGTATGCAGAAAAGTATGAAATGCATATGAAACAGGCTTAAGGTGATCAAGCAAGGATGAAGTGAAGAATCAAATCATGGCTTGATCAACCAAGTAATCACCACAAGGTAGTGATCACAGTGTTCATTCGCACTTGGAATGAACACTTGAACATACAAGTTAATCAAGAACAAAGCAAGTTACTTGTATGCCTAACACTCAACCAATGCATAATACACTAAGTATATGCATCTAGGAACAATCCTATAAGGGCACAAAAGTGACAGTACTTAAAACAAAATGCAAGACATTTAGATAGAAGTACTGATTTAAACAAAGCATAAAATGCTGCATAAAGCATGATACAAACCATAAAGCCTACAAATAAGCATAAAACATAACCCTACAAGCTTACATAAGCAACATGGGTACAAAACACAATATAACAACTTAAACTGACGAAAATATAGCAACTTAAACTGAAGAAGAATGCAGAAACACTCCCCCTTAGGTAATATCCTCCCCCTCTGATCAGGCTAACACTCCCCCTTAGCATTCTCTGAATCTGATCCAATTGAGCTTGAAGTAAGGTAAACTTCATATCCCATCGAGTGCTGTGATGGTGTAGAGTAGATGTGAGTCCAGACATCTTTGTATTCAACTCGTGTACAGAGGATACAATGTGATCAAGTTTTTCATCAAGGGAGAGAATGCTGAAATGAGAGCCACTTGCGTTGAATGTACGCATGTTGATTGGACTCGGTTTTGAGTGAGGAGATTCATCTGTCGTTGGATAAATTCCCTTGAGCTTCAAGATCCTTGAAATGAGACAGCAGAAAGGAATGCACATTTGGGACTTAGTTCGTAGAACCGTTTTGCGTAGAACATGAAAGATATGAGCACAGATGTCAATTTCTACATCAAAGATTAGATCATGAAGGAATAAAGCACGTCCGAGGTTCATATACCCAGTGCTTGATAAAGGGTACAAATTGTGAAATATCACAATTGTAAGCACTCTCAGTTTTAGAGGAAGAGAGGAAACACTGACGGAGTTTCCATTGGATGAGAATTCCAAGTCTTGTCCAAGACCTTCCTTGAGAAGTTCCTCATCAGGACAAAGATCATCATAAACGGTGAGTGTCGAAGCATTGGTCGGTTGATGTGAAGGATCTCTGCCAAATATGTAGGAGAGATTGAAAAACTCTTTTTCCTAACCCAGCACTTAAGTTCATCTTCTTCCACAATCGCGTTGGCATAAAATTCCTTTACCAAATCTTTATAAGCGTCATCCAGATCAGAGAGAAGGTAATTCCAATCCTTGTGAGCAAACCATTTCGGAATGTCAGTGTCATGAAGTGATGATTGATCAACAGGTCTTTCTAGTAATGGTCTAGCATTTCGGAAATAATTCTCATGAGACCGATAGGCAGCATAGAATCTGAACTTGTTGGGATCAAATCTTTTTGATGAAGAACGAGTCCCTTTTGTTTGAGGTGAGTAGTCATCAACATCAATGACATGTTCCTTCCCTTTGGAACTGCCTCCTTTCACAGCTACTTTCTTGAATGTTAACATTTCCAGTCTGATTCATGAATAGAGGAAAAGAAAGAACACAATCCAACAGACATTATTAGCAGTGGGTTAGTGTTAATTAAGGGATAATGAAGAAACCCTAAAAGCTAGATGGAAATGTCCAGAAAATAGCAATGTGGGACAAAAATGACCCAAATGTAGCTACACAATAGAGTGGGTCAGATTAAAACCACACAAAAATGAGAACATCATACACTCAAGAGATCAAACACAGGTAAGAGAAATATGAACACTAAGGAGAACACAAAAACATGAGGAAAAGGCAAAACAAAGAGTAGAGAACAAAATCCATACCTTTCCTTGAAGATAGATTGAATGGTAACAAGTTGTTGAAAGAATTTGAAGATTACCACAGTGATGATGCATAAGAGAAAGTAAGATCAGAAAATGAACAGACCCAGAGTTCAAGACAGGCAAATGAGAACCCCTTTTTGAGAAAAGTGTTGAAAATTGGCTCATTTTGTAGAACACGCATTTTTTGTGACTGAAGTGAGTCGCCAACAAGTCGCCAGGTCAAGCCGCCAAAACACTCAAAGACAAAATTTTGAAAAATTTGCTAAGTGTTTTTTGCGGCTGGAAGGTCTACCCGCGAGGGAGTCGCGAGCTAAGCCGCGAAAATCTCTGAGTAACCCACGCAGTTGGACCTTTCATTCGCGAACAAGTCGCCAAAATTGACCTGCGAACTCGCGACTGAGGCCTGCGACTTGACTAACCCGTGACTGAGTCGCCAAAACAGGGCAAAAAAAAAATTTTGAAATTTTCAGATTTTAAGAACAAAATACTTTCCCAAAAACACCTAAAACATTCAAAAAAAAATTTGTGCTTGACTCAACAAAGATTGAGCATGTGAAAACACATTTCATCAAGTACAATTACACAAATGAATATGGCATTTCTAGAACATAGACTTGTGTTGTGTGTGGATATCAACAATGAGATAGTCCTTAGTCTATTGTGAAGCTTCAATGATCAATTCAACCAAGGCATACACAATTAGCACTAGATCATGTGACCCATCTCAATTATAGAAATATGCATATATGACCTCCCACAAAACTTGATAACATATCTTGGAGCTTTACATTTGACTCCACATTCAATCATAACAATTGATCTTTTTGATCCTTTTGGGACAATCACCTCTCATTGTGAGAGTGATATTTGATATTTCACTTTAATGAACAAGCCTTTGGCTTTTTGAATAAACAATCACTTTAATTTTTGGTCGCTTTCCCTTTTTCCTAGTCAAATACTAGTATGTGCGACAAGCTTTTGCAGTTCAATATCTCTTTTCATTTGGAGATTAACATTTGGTGAGCTCTTTTTAGCAAAAAAAAAAAAACAAAAATAAAGAGTGGGAAGATATATAGACATAAGTCTATGCATGTCTCAAGATCATCATAACCATTCACTAATCATTCATGACAAGTTTGAAAATCTATTTACAACAAACACATAGATTTCAAGATTTCTCCCACAGTGATAAGAGTGCAAGGAAACAAGTCATGCTCGAAAATGCACAAAGCCATTAGCACTAAGGTACAAGGCAAAACAAGTTTTGAGACAAAACTCAACTATGTCAATCAAACTTTTTGATTTTCTAATTTTTATGTGATTTTTGGATTTTTGACATAAAAGAAGAAAAAGATTGATCAAAAATAAAAAGGAACAACAGTATGCACAAATAGACAAACATTCAATAATCATGCTACACAAAGAGCCAACAAAGTAGTGTGTGCCCCAACACAAATAAACTTATCATATTATAAATATGTGAAGCACACATCACACAAGAGAGTCAAGGAATTGTACCAACACCAATGGTCTTACGGAGTGATTCAAACCGTGGACCATCGAGAGGCTTGGTGAAGATGTCCGCCTTTTGATTGTCGGTGTGTATGAACTCAAGACACGCAACTCTTTCCTCTACCAGATCACGAATGAAATGGTAACATATCTCTATGTGTTTAGATTTTGAATGCTGGACAGGATTCTTGGAAAGATTGATGGCACTGGTGTTGTCACTGAAGACACACATCGTCTCTTGAGGAATTCCATAATCATGAAGTAATTTATTCATCCAAAGAAGCTGAGTGCAGCAACTTCCAGCGGCGATATATTTTGCTTCAGCAGTAAATAGAGACACGAAATTTTGTTTCTTGCTCATCCACGAGACAAGATTGTTAACAAGGTAGAAGCAGCCTCCTGAAGTACTCTTCTGATCGTCTACACTACCAGCCCAGTTAGCATCTGAATACCCGGCAAGACAAGCATTTGAGTCTTTTGAATACCACAGACCATAGTTTGAAGTTCCATTAACATATCGAATGATTCGCTTAACTGCAGCCAGGTGAGATTCCTTTGGATTAGCTTGATATCTAGCATAAACACCAACACTAAATGCAATGTCCGGTCTACTAGCTGTAAGATAGAGTAAACTCCCAATGATACTCCTATATAAGGTAGGACTTACTTCTACTCTAAAAGAATCAACATTCAGTTTAGTAGATGAGCTTATGGGAGTGGAGGCATGTTTTTTGGAGTCTAGTCCAAACTTCTTGACAATGTTTCTAGCATACTTCTCTTGTGAAACAAATATACCCTCCTTCTGTTGTTTGACTTGAAGACCCAAGAAAATGTGAGTTCCCCCACCATACTCATCTCAAATTCCTTCTTCATCTCCTCAGAAAATTCAATAGCACGATCTTCAATAGTTGCCCCAAACACTATGTCATCAACATAAACTTGTGCCACAAGGAGATAATCTTCATCATTTTTGACAAACAAAGTTCGGTCGACATATCCCCTTTTGAATCCTCTATCTAGGAGGTAATGTATAAGCCGATCATACCAGTTTCTAGGTGCTTGTTTTAAGCCATAAAAGGGCTTTCTTCAATCTCAATACATGATCAGGAAAGTGAGGATCCTCAAATCCTTTTGGTTGCTCAACAAACACTTCTTCATTTAGGTATCCATTCAGAAATGCACATTTTACATCCATTTGATAAAGTTTGAAATTCATAGTGCATGCAATGGACATGAGAATTCGAATGGATTCAAGTCTTGCCACAAGAGCGAAGGACTCATCAAAGTCTACTCCTTCTACTTGAGTGTATCATTGAGCTACTAACCGAGATTTGTTTTGAATTATCTCTCCATCTTCATCGGTTTTGTTTTTGAAAATCCATTTTGTGCCTATGAAATGAACATTTTCAGGCCTTGGAGCAAGTTCCTACACATCATTCCTCACAAACTGATTCAGTTCTTCATGCATTGACTCAACCCAATTCTCATCTTGAAGGGCCTCTTCTACCCTTTTTGGCTCAAATTGAGCAAGGTAGCAATGATATGTTACATGATTGGCCAACAGGATGTTTCCTTTTCTGAGGCGAAGACCTTCATCTAGAGACCCTATGATGTTGCTTTCTGGATGGTTCTTAATTACTCTTGAAGATGGCTTCTTTGATGTGGAGATTTCATCACTTCGAGAGATGGGAGGATGGACTTCCGAAGGAGTAAGAGGACTTGATGTTCTAGACATCGATCTCGTTTCCATTCTTGGGTTGATGGGAGTCGATTTTTCTTCTGGTGTAGGTTCTTTAACTTCTATATCAAGAGCTTCGACCTCAACATTGGGTTCTTTGGTGCTCGGCCTTTCTCCATCATCAATCATCTCCACCTTAGATAAGGCATCATCAATCTTGACATTGATGGACTCCATCACTGTCTTAGTTCTCTTGTTAAAAACTCTATACGCCCGACTCGTAGTAGAGTACCCAAGAAAAATACCCTCATCACTTCTCGCATCAAACTTCCCAAGATTCTCCCGATCATTTAGGATATAACATTTGCTTCCAAACACCCAGAAATACTTCACTCTAGGCTTCTTTCCATTCCAAATCTCATAGGCGATCTTCTTTGTTCCTACTCGAAAAAATATTCTATTGCCGATGTGACATGAGGTGTTGACAGCTTCTCCCCAAAACTTTTGAGGTATTTTCTTGTTAAGCAACATGACTCTCGCCATTTCCTGAATCACCCGATTTTTTCTCTCTACCACTCCATTTTGTTATGGAGTTTTGGGGGTTGAAAATTCCCTTTTGATTCCATTCTTTTCACAGAAAGACTCGAATCTTGCATTCTCAAATTCCCTCCCATGATCACTTCTTATTTTGGCAATAGGGACCCCTCTCTTGTTTTGTAGTTTCTTGCACAGAATTTCCAACCTCTCACATGCTTCTGATTTTTCTCTAAGAAATTCAACCCAAGTGTGTTTTGAGTAATCATCTACAATGACCATAATGTATCTCTTTCCTCCTAGGCTTTCAGTTCTGCTAGGCCCCATTAGATCAACATGAAGTAACTCCAAACATCGAGAAGTAGCAATCACATTCACCTTGTGATAACTTGCCTTTGTTTGCTTTCCCATTTGGCATGCACCACAAATGGTCTTCTTCACCTTTCCAAACTTAGGAAGTCCCTCAACTACTTCAAGTTTGGACACTTTAGCTACTTGTTTGAAATTAGCATGCCCAAATCTGTGATGCCAAAGTTCCAACATATCAACACAAGCACTTCTACACGAAATGGGTGCCGTGGGAACTACTCCATAACAGTTGTCTGTTGTCCGATTTCCCTCCAAGACCTGAATTCCTTCTTCATTGATGATCAAGCATCCCTTCTTAGAGAATTGTACCAGGAAATCATCATCACAAATTTGAGTGATGCTCAGCAGATTTGCCTTCAGCCCTTTTATGTATAACACATCTTTCAACAGCGGTAGTCTAGGTATCTCAATAGTCCCTTTGCCTAGGACTTGAGCATGACTTCCATCACCAAAAGTCACATAGTCACCAACCTTTTCTTTGAGTGTCTTAAACAGTGACTTATCCCCTGTCATATGGCGAGAACAATCGTTGTCAAGATACCAAAAAAGCATGCATTAAACACCTTCAATGAGGTATGCACAAATAAGCTCACATGAGACAAACATTCTTGACCTTCAAACAAAAACTCATCATCAGTTTTCATGCTTCTGTCAGATTGACCATTCATTTTCAGACTCTCAATCATCTCACACAACATTCTATTCCTTCTTTTATATTTCTTAATCAACGATTTAGATTCAGATATGCTACTGTGTAAGATATGATTCTGATTTTCAAAATATTCCAGCATGTGAACAAATATCCTAGCATGTTTCTTAGTTTTTAACAACTCTACAAGTTCATTGGTAAGACACCCTTCAAACATATGCATAGAGTCATTTTCAAAAACACTTAAACTACAATTCAGCATGGTATTTTCCATAACAACTACCACAACACAGGGGTCTAGGATCGCACTTAGGTAATAAAACCACAACAAGTGCACCCGCTCTGATACCAATTGAAAGTTCAAATATGTGTAAAAACACCCTTGACATTTAGACCCCCAATTTACAAATTACCAATTCAAGCATTATGTCAAACAACTAGTGTACGGAAAATGAACATAAACTATAATATAGAATTGGAAAAACTATCTAAGCCAAATTAAAATCACAACCCACAGCAGATAATAAAAGGCAAAGATAAAAGGGAAGGAAGATGCAAATACAAAGACAACAAGCGATGTGTTATCAAAGAGGAAACCGAAGCCCTCGGGGTAAAACCTCTCCGCCGTCCTCCAACGGTAAATAATCCACTAGAAAATGTAGTTGGGATACATAGACAGCAATAGACCCTCCAAGCCTAATCTTCCCAGTGCACCTAAGCCCTCCAAGCTTCTTGCTCCAACGAGGTTGCGCCGAACCTTTTTCTTTTCTAGCTTTCCGGATTCCGCTACTAGACCGTAGCATCAACTAATGTAGATTGGTTCCTTCCTAACTACTTCCCAGAACACCAAGCAGCCCTCTCACAGTGATGAATATGGTGAGAACAAGGTTTTGGTAAAATGCCTCTCAAGGGTTTTACAATAGAGAGAAAGAGAGTTGAGGAATTTGAAGAGACTCTAATGTATAGATTGTAGGTGAATCAATCTTGTTTTACTCTAGGGTTTCTCTCTCAAAATTCTCTCTAGAAGCTCTCTTTCATTTGTGGGTATAAGGGGTATTTATACTGGAGTGAGAGAGGAATGTGAAACGTCAGGTTTTACAAAATAGGGGTGGCTCGCGGCTTAGCCTCGCGACTTGACTAAGTCGCGAGATCCAGTCGCAAGATAACCATATGGCCAGTTGTCCTTTTTTGTCCTATAGTGCTCCAGCTAGCATGACTGTTCACCTTCTGGCATGCTTGGCACGTGTGCTGCATCTGGCGGCTTGCAGCCGCGAGCCACCCGCAAGATCAAGCCACGAGTCTCTGTTTTCTTCCACACTCTTGAGCAATCAACACTATATCTCACTCACTACCCTTACAACAAACCCACCTAAATACAGGGTTACTAAATGCTAAAATACAAGCAAATTTGGCACGGAATAAAGTCAATAAGATGGTTGATTAAATTCAACCTTACACATATTAATTTGATTAATTAATAAACTTTGCTAATTAATCAATTAATTCATCACAAGGGGTCAATACGTTTTTGGCCTATCATAATGACTTCCTACTACCAAAAAAAAAAAAAAAATTGGTCCAAATCTTCCTCACTTGTCTGGTGGAGGTGACCAAGAAGAGGGACCACCACTGAAGAAGGGTTCTTCATTACAAAAAATTACAATAGTCAAGCTTACAATTTAAAAAAACATTAGTGTGGGTGCAAGCGCTGGCGACTTGGGTCATCCTTGAAAGCTCGAAAACATGTTAAAAACACAAGAGCTATTTAGACCCCCAAATTAAGGTTACGGCTCGATAGATTTGACACTAACTTAATTATAAGTGCGGAATAGTGTAAATGTGAGCGGATAAACAAACAAGCTACTTTGACACATATTCATATAATCACAGTAGTAAAATGAAATGTAAAAGAGTAGGGAAGAAGATTGCAAACACAGATAACATGCCGATGTGTTATCGAAGAGGAAACCGAAGAACTCAGCGAAAAACCTCTCTGTCGCCCTCCAAGAGATAATCGATTTACTAGACAATCAGTTGCGATACATGGGTTAGCAAGAGACTCTTCAAGCCTAATCTACCCGCTGTACCTAAGCCCTCCAACCTCCTACTCCAACAAGGTTTCTCGGAACCGTGTCTTGTCTAGCTCTCTGAATCCCACAACAAGCTCCATGTTGCATCTACCATCCATGGCTTCTTCTAATGCTTCCCAGCGCACCAAACGATCACTTAACACTTTGAAAGGATGTGATAAGTGTTTGGGCTATCAACCTCTCAATGGTGTGGAAATGGAGAGGTAGGAGTTTAGGAAAATCCACAAGCTATTATGTAGAGGATTGTGGGTATAACAATCTCTAACTCTCAAGGTGTTTTGCTAGAGTTTTCTCTCTGAAGCACTCCTTTACATTTGTGGGTAATATGGGTATATATAGTATGGGTATAGAAAGTGTGTATCAAATAGCATAATCTGGCAAAACAGAATGTCTTGTGGGTGTCTCACGGGAAGGCCTTACCTGCGAGATACTCTCGAGACACAGTTGTCTCCATCTGTACTGATTCTTCGCATTCCAGTCATGTGTAGGGCACATGCATTACTTCGTAGGATACTAAGTCGTGAGATACCCTCGAAAACCTCTTCAGTCTTCAATAGCTTAAGTCTTCACACACTCTCTTTCTCTATCACACAACCCTTACAATCAAATCCCACAATAAATACAAGATACAAAAGATTGATTGAAATTACAATCAAATTTGGCACAGAATTGAAGCCAACAAAACACATAGTTGTAAATTACAACTTTACAATCTCCCCCTTTGGCTATTCCATGACAAAATCCCTAAAACAAACTCTAGACTTAAACGTGAGTTTGAGAACAATGGCAAAACTCACTCACACCTAATCTAAAAGCTGTGAAGCACTTGCACATATATACTTGTAACCTGAAACGCTTGCACACAAACAAAACTTCCATTAAGCTTATGACACATTGAATACTTGGTACGTATATGAGCAAGTAAAATGCAATCAAGTTAGTAAACACAACATGTAAGCATATCTTAATCAAACAGGATCAGTCATTGAAGAATGACTACAATGAACATTTAGCAAGTAAATGCTCATCCGAAGACGCAATGCAATAAAGAGCCATCCCACGGATCAATTGCACGTTCAACACTCGACTAATGCAAAATACATGAAGTATATGCATCTAGGAACAAGATCCTACTAGGGTACAAGAGTGAGGTACTCAAGACATATTGGCAATATCTTAAGAGTACAAAAAGATGCTACAAAGCAAAAAGGTAAACAACATACTGAATTAAATTGAAATTAAAAACAGAGTGTACTAAAGTTTTAAACAAAAGCAGTAAAAGCATAAACATAAACCAGCAGTTATAAAAGCTAAAAATAAACACAAGTAAACTGCCTGTGAACCAATAACCAATGTTTCTAAGCCTAAACCTATGCTCCCCCTAACACTATGCAAGTTCTTCCTTAGCTTCCCCTCAAAATTTTCTCCCTTTTTTTTTACTAGAATGGCCAAAGAGGCTAGAACTGATCAAACTCTGAATCTAATCCCTGAGCCATGGACAAGTCCTTGATCTATGAAGACAATGCAGTGATCTGTCCCTGGACGTATGCAAATTGGGTCGCGGTGTGCTGCACATGGGAGTCTAGCATGGTGAACATCTGATCCACTCTAGCTAGAAGGCGATCAAGTCTATCTTGTCCTCGTGCTGGTGTAGAAGAGGATGGCTGTGCTGAAGTCTCTAGAGTAGAAATGAATCTATTAATCTCTTCCTCTGCATCTCCACCCTCGTCCTCAACACAATCCTGTGGTATCGTATGCACACCTGTTTTAGAACCCAATGTGAGCTGTGCTCCTAGTGAGTGTATGTGCACCAATGGGATAGTCCTTCTGTACTACTTTAAGGCCACTCGGAATTTTAAGGTGCTCCTTCGCAATGAGGCCCATAATGAGAGAGGGAAAGGGCATTATAGTTCTTGAATTCTGCTTCATAATGCTCTTTTTCAAAACGTAGAGAATGTGTCCATAAATATCAATCTCCTTGTGGATGAAGAGATCGTACAAAAACATTGCCCTTAGAGCTGACAATGTAGTAAGGTTGGTGACTAGGTACAGGTTGTGAATCATCACATAGGCCAAAGTCCTCATCTCTGGTGAAAATGGTATTGTGTTCATGGATGACTTCTTCGGTGTACCCCCAAGTATTCTTATCATCTCCTATGTAGAACCCAACCTATCCTTATATTGCACTGTAATTGGCTGTGAGGGAGGATGAACTTCTAGAAAATCCTTAATACTTTCCCTAGTTATGACAAATTCTTTGTGTCTCACCCAGCAGTTTATGTGATTTTCTTCTACTCTGGCGTTGAAGAAGAACTCTTTGATGATCTCCGAGTACACAACTCCACTCGGGTTCAAGAGCTTTGTCCATGTCCTATCCTTGAACACTTTAGGTATGAAAGTTTCCTTAAGTGATTCCATTTGTACGACCCTTTCCATGATGATTGTTTTATCCTTATAACAGTCATTATACTTCATATCAGCTTCAGCAGACTTGAAATGATCAAAATCAGTGCGTGCACATTTGGAAGTTGGTTTTTTGGTGGCTGCATGCTTAGTAGGAGCCATATGGGCAAAGGAACACAAAACAGAAAAGAAACAAGTGTACAAACACAAAACTTAATTAGATTCAAGTTAGTTCAAAACAAAAGTAAAACAACTTAAAACAAAGCAAAAATAACACAAAACAGAGTAAATAGACTTAAACAACATGCTAAAGGTGTTAAACCAAGAAAGCATAAACACAATGCATGAACTAAGTAACTGTGCATGTGTGTGTCTGTGTTGAGCATGTGCTGATGCATGTGTGTACAGCATGTGATGCATGGGGATGTAGCATGAGATGCATGAGGTGTGCTTAATGTGTGCACAGCATGGCATTGAGGCACAAATTGGACATAGTGTGTAAAATCCACAAACACTAACCATACATGATAAGCATGATCAGTCAAGATAAACTCTAAGCATTGGAACTCACTTGAGTCCAATTCAACACAAAAATGTCACTAGGACATTTTGTCAAACACCTAACATGCAACAAAGTACACAAATGATGTAGAATGCATGAACATAATGAAATTTGCCTTAATACATGCTCAAACTGCAATAAGGGGCCAACACAAGAACAATCACAGTAAATGGGACTCAACCCAATCAAAGATTTTGAAAAAATTTCACAAAAACTAAGAACCCCAACCCATTTTAGAAAAATCCCCAATATATAAAACCCTAAGCTAAAATCTGTATAATCTTAGTAAAATGATAAAAGAGGGTATCAGAAATGCATACCTTGAAGAGATTTTGCAAATATAAACTTGAAATTGATGGGGTTTTGAAGAAAAATAAGTTTTGGGTTGAAAGGGGCTCAAGAGAGTCTAAGCGAGGGAAGTGAAGAATTTTTGAAACCCTGTCACATTTGCTATATAAAAACTGAAAACATGCGTTTTTCGCGGGTTAGAGAGTAGCGAAATAGTCGCGAGAAAGTCGCGAGATAGTCGTGATAGCCTCTGTATGAACTTGAAAAAATTCAGTTTTTGCCTAAAAACATTTCGCGAGAGGAGTTTAGTCGCGAAATACTCGCGAGGTAGTAGCAAGACTTTCTGTATGAAAATGTGACTTTTTAGTTTCCCTTAAGCACATTTCGCGGGTAGCTTTTAGTCGCGAGCTTCTTGCAAAAAGACCTTTGAACCAGTTTTTGAAGAAAAACATAAAAATGCATTTTGAACAAAAAAACTAAAACCACGAAGTATAAAATCACTTTCAAAACACATATAAAACACTCAAAAATCTTTTTAGGTTTGATTAGCAAGTACTTGAGCATACACATCACATTTGAATATGTACAATCACACAAATGAGATAAGCATTATCTGAACAAAGTCTTGTGTGTAGTGTGTGAGTATCAAACGAGGAATAGTCCATAGACCAGAGTGAAGCTTTAATGATCAATTCAATCAAGTCATACACAACTGGCACAAAATCAAGTGGTCAATCTCAATTATAGAAATGAACATATATGACCTCCCACAAGAGAATGTTACAAAACTTAGAAGCTTATCATTTGGCTTCTGCATAAATCATAACAGTTGATCCTTTTTGGATAATATATCTCTTTTTGAGATCGGTGCTTGAAATTTTTGATATTTCAACATGTAGAGTTAGCCTTTGGCTTTTTAAGCACCATACATTTCAATACATAAGTCGCTTTCCCTTTTTCCTAGTCAAATACTAGTATGTGCGACAAGCTTTTGCAACTCATTATCTTTTTCATTTGGAGATTTACATTTGGTGAGCTCTATAGCAAAAACATAAAAATAAAGTGGGAAGAGATATAGGCACAAATCTATGCAAGTATCAAGACCATCAAGACTATTGACCAATCATTTATGACAAGCTTGAAGATCTATTTACAACAATCACACATAGATTTCAAGATTTCTCCCACACAGATAAATGTGCATACATAACAAGCTAGGCTTGTAAATGCACTACGCCATTAGTACAAAGGTACTAGGCCAAACTCACATGTGATACACAAAAAACAAGTGATCAAACTTTTTGAAGATTTTTCAATTTTTATGGTTTTTGAATTTTTGAACACACTAAAAAATAGAACAAGAAAAGTAAGATTAATAACAACAAGTAAAAGCAAAACTTGTAAAAGAAACATGCTATAAACAGAAAGAAATGCATGATATGATGCATGAACCTATGATCATAAGCATTGGAAGTATTGATGCATGGACATAGGAGATAATCATGCATGAGTACCCCTCTTTACTCACACGTCACGTGCGTTTGGGGTGATATCCCTATAGGATTGAGTACGTGAATTGTGACCTTCAAACTTGCTGTTGAAGTTTGCCAAACATGTGGTGAATGCCTCAATCATCTTCATTACATCCATCACACCGGAATCTCCATTTTGACTTCTTGGTTGTCCAACAACCCAATTCCTCTTGTCATCTCTTGGTCCTCTTGACCTTTGATCCCTGGCATTATTCAATGCTCTCAGCTTATGACAATTAGGTCTGGTGTGTCCTTGAAGTCCACAATGATGGTATACGTGGTTCGTTCTCAAACCTCTTTGTGATTTTGAAGGTGATCTCCCTTTGGCTTCAGACCTGATCGTTGATTGGTTGCGAGGCTTGTTCAACACCCTTTGGTCAGCCACATTCTTCTTTTTCTTAACCTTTGCCTTCTTCATAGTAGGGGCAACTACAATTTGCTCTTTGGCCTTCACAAAATTCACTTCTTTGGAGATATTCATAGCTGAACTACTTTCTCTGGTGTATCCCAATCCGATTTTGTCAGAGAAAGGTTTTTGATGAGAAAGGACTTCATCGAGCTTCTTGGAGGAGACTCGCTCTACTTTAGCATTGGCTTGAACCACTTCAAGCTCAAGAAATTTTATCTTTGAATAGTCTTCGGTCAGTTCTCCATTCAATGTCTCTATTTCACATTTGGCCTCCTTATAACGCACTAGAAGACTTCTATAGTCCTCCTCTGCCTTCTTCATCTTTTTAACAGCGGCCTTGGCTACCCTTGCATATTCTTCAAACTTCTCGAGAAGGGAATTATAGTTCTCTTGAAGGCCCGCTGAACTTTCATCTTCTTCAGCATTCGATTCTTCTAGAATTCCCATGGATTCCTCATCACTATGCTCCCCAAGTTCGTGCACAAGAAAATTCAGGTCTTCTGAAGATTCAACATGAGCAATAGTCATAAATACTAAGAAATTCCCTTCTTCATTACAACTATCCTCTGAATCTAAATTGGAAGAGTCCGAATCACTGAGAGTTGTGGCGTATGCCTTGCCCTTCATTCTCAAATAATTAGGACATTCTCTCTTGACATGTCCATGTCCATTGCACTCGAAGCAAGTGATTCCTTGAGCAAATTGAGGCTCCTTCCCATCTTTCTTCCTGAATTCCTTCCTGTCACCCTTGTAAGATGAAAACTTCCCTTTGTTGAAAGGCTTCCCACTGTTTTTCATCTTCAAAAATTTTTGGAAGTTATTTGCAAGGAATGATACTTCCTTCTCCACATCATCCTCTTCGAAGGAGTTGTCCATTCTCTCGGTGATGGTTTTAAGAGCAAGTGATTTGCTCGATTTATGAGAGGGCAGTCCCAGCTTATATGTTTGGAGAGATCCAATTAGCTCTTGGATTTCGATCTCATCCAAGTCTTTACTCTCTTTTATAGCTGTGACTTTTGTTCGGAAACTCTCCGGTAAAGACCTCAAAATCTTTCTCACCACCTTAGAATCTTGAATCTTCTCTCCGAAATTGAGTTTGGCAATTACAATTTCATTGAGCTTTCCATAGAAAGAATCGAAAGCCTCATTATCTCCCATATTAAGTTCTTTAAATCTAGTGGTAAGCATTTGAAGCTTCGTGTCCTTGACTTTCTTGGTACCCTCATAGGTTGTTTCAAGGATCATCCAAGCTTCTTTAGCTGTCTTCACGTGCGATATCCTGTGAAACTCATCAGGGGACACACCACAGAATATAGCATTAATGGCCTTACTATTCGCATTAGCTAATGCAAGAGCTACCTTGTCCCATTCGGACTTGGCAGTTGTGGGTTTAACATACCCATTCTCAATGGAATCCCATACGGACTCATCTATAGCACACAAGAAAGCCCTCATTCGGACCTTCCAAAAAGTATAGTTGCCTCCAACAAAGAATGGTGGGACATTAAGAGATTGTGACCGGTCCATCACAAAGGGTCAAGGAACACACTCAGATATTTAAACCAAGCGAGTGTACCCGCTCTGATACCAATTGAAAGCTCAAAAATGTGTTAAAAACACATGTGCTATTTAGACCCCCAAATTAAGGTTATGACTTGATAGATTTTATACTAACTTAATTATAAGTGTGGAATAGTGTAAATGCGAGCGGATAAAAAAATAAGCTACTCTAACATATATTCATATAATCACAGCAGTAAAATGAAATGTAAAAGAGTAGGGAAGAAGAATGCAAACACAGGTAACACGCCGATGTGTTATCGAAGTGGAAACTGAAGAACTTAGCGAAAAACCTCTCCGCCACCCTCCAAGTGGTAATCAATCCACTAGACAATCAATTGGGATACATGGGTTAGCAAAAGACCCTCCAAGCCTAATCTACCTGCTGTACCTAAGCCCTCTAAGCTCCTACTCCAACAAGGCTTCTCGGAGACGTGTCTTGTCTAGCTCTCCGGATCCCGCAACAAGCTCCATGTTGCATCTGCCATCCTTGGCTTCTTCCAATGCTTCCCAACAACACCAAACAATCAATTGACACTCTAAAAGGGTGTGATAAGTGTTTGGGATATCAACCTTTCAATGGTATGGAAATGGAGAGGTAAGAGGAGGAAAATCCACAAGCTATTATGTAGAGGATTGTGGGTATAACAATCTCTAACTCTCAAGGTGTTTTGCTAGGGTTTTCTCTCTGAAGCACTCCTTTACATTTGTGTGTAATATGAGTATTTATAGTGTGGGTACAGAAAGTGTGTATTAGATAGCATAGTCTGGCAAAACAGAATGTCTCGCGAGTGTCTCGCAGGAAGGCTTTACCTGCGAGATACTTGCGAGACACAGCTGTCTCCATTTGTACTGACTCTTCATATTCTAGTCATGTGTAGGGCACATGCATTACTTTGTGGGATACTAAGTCGCGAGATACCCGCGAAAACCTCTTCGGTCTTCAATAGCTTCAGTCTTCACACACTCTCTCTCTCTATCACACAACCCTTACAATCAAATCCCACAATAAATACAAGGTACAAAAGATTGATTAAAATTACAATCAAATTTGGCACGGAATTAAAGCCAACAAAACACATAGTTGTAAATCAAAACTTTACAATCCTTTCCTTTGTGGGAAGTATGCATTGGCTTAAGGTGGACTATGATGGAAGGTGTAAATGGAGTTGCCACCTAGTTTAGGTCTAAGATCAACAAATATAACACCCTTTCAGTTTAGAGGGAGTTTGTTGAGGACAACAGTGATAGTTGGGATGGTAAGAATGATGATGATGATGTTGTTGAACCAAGCAAAATGGGTGCTGGTGTAATGAACTCTAATTTTGAGAGTGAGGGGTTGCACAGTCTTGATGAATCATCATCTAATGATGAGACTGGAGATAATAGTGATGATAACACTGAGGATGAATCAAAAATACCTAAGGGAAAGAGAAGGGGACATAAACCTAAGAAAAAGAGGAGCTTCCCAATGTTTAAGCTAGTTGTTAAGGCTGAACATATCAAATTTGAGAAAAATATGTTGTTCACAACATCTAAGCAATTCAAAGAAGCTATAACTGAGTATGCAGTTCATGGTGGCTAAGGGATCATATTTGCAAAAAATGATTTATAGAGGGTCAGCGTAGTTTGTCAAGAAAACTGCAAGTTTGTAGCCTATCTAACAAAGGTGCCAAGGGAGAAGAACTACCAGCTAAGAACACTGATTATGGATCACACATGCTGTAGGAGTTATAAGAATCCAAAGTACACTTCTTCATACATTGGAAAGAAGTTGATGAAGAAGGTGCAAAGATAGTCTAACATGAAGTTAATAGACATTCAAGATGCTATATATAAGAAGTTTACTCTAAACATAAATGCAGGAAAAGCCAGCAGGGCAATGGAGAAGGCAAGAGAATATGTTGATGGGGCTTACACACAATAGTACAATCAGCTATGGGAGTATTGTGAGGAGTCGAGGAGGGCTAGTCGTAGTAGTACCATACTTATGAAAGCACATACCTTCAATAAAGGTGATTTAGCTACTAAGACAGACTTGGTCTGTGGGGTCCTTATTTTAAGAGGTTGTACATATGCTTGGAGGGTTACAAGAAAAGGTTTCTGACTAGATGCAAGCCAATCATTGCTTTGGAAGACAGCCATTTGAAGACTAAGTCAGGTAGACAATTGATTATAGTAATTGCTAGAAATCCTAATGAAGAGTATTTCCCACTTGTATATGTTGTAGTGGAGGCTAAAATGAAAGTCTCCTGGACTTGGTTCATAAATCTACTACTTGCAGACATAAGTCAAAATAGAAGATGGGCATTTATATCAGACTAGCAAAAGGTATGTAGCTTTATTGCCATATTGTAGTCTAGGGTTACTAACACTACATATTTTCTTGTTATACTGAAGGGGTTGGTGCAGACTTTCATTGACAATTGACCAAAATATGAGCATAGGATTTGCTGCAGACATTTCTACAACAATTTCAAGAAGAACCATCCTAGTGTTTTGATTAGAGACCTGTTTTGGAAAGTAGCCAAAGCTACTTATAAAGTAGAGTTTGATAGGGTGATGGATGAACTGAAAGAAATTGATGAGGATGCACACAATTGGCTGCAAGCTCATTCAACCACCATATGAGCAATACACATGTTCAGGGAGGATGGTTTGATTGATACAGTATTGAACAACATGTGTGAAAGTTTTAACTGCAGGATACTGAAGTTCAGATCTAAGCCTATAATTACTATGGTATGATACTTATGTTTTCACTAACAGCTAGATAGATACATTGTTTGATACATTATTTATGTGTGATTGCAGCTGGAGTGCATCAGGCTTTATCTTATGACCAAGTTTCAGGAGAACAAGCAGATGATTATGAAAGTGGAATAAGAGATATATCCTAAAGTACTTAAGAGATTGCATAAGGAAAAGATTGCAAGCAATAGGTGGCTTGCTTGTTATGCAGGTCATACACAGTTTGAGGTTAAAAATGGCCTACAAAGTTTCACTGTGGACTTGGACAAAGCGCACTGTAGTTGGGGATATAACAGGCATACCATGTGCCCATGCAATTACCTACATATTTATCAGCAGGCAAGATGCTGAGCAGTATGTGCACAAACATTTCCAAGTCTCTATAGACAAGGCTTAGTATGAGACAAAAATAGCACCTATCAATGGGCAGAATATATGAAGGCCCAGTGGTGTCCAACCTGTAAAGCCTCCTATCAAAAGAAAGCCACCTATTAGGCCCAAAAAGAAGAGAGCAAAGGAGCCTAATGAACCAACAAGTAGAAGAGCTGGTATCTCCAAGCTGTGTAGGGCCTATGGTAAATTAAGGCATAATAAAAGAAGTTACAAGGGTGAGATTGGAGGAAACTCTTCACTGCCAAGCAACACTAACAAAACCAACGTAGCTAATAAGGTAATATTCTAACATATGTGCCAACTAGATGCTTTTACATAATACATATTAAGAAATGTGGTTTTCTTGTTTGTAGACCAGCAAAATTAGAAACTCTTACATATTAAGAAATGTGGTTTTCTTGTTTGTAGACCAGCAAAATTAGAAACTCTTCCAACAGGACAAGCTAAGCTAAGCTTAGCCACACCATTTGCATCATTCCAGCCCAACAAGCACAGTTTCAGTACAAGTACACCACCTAAGTCCTAGACAAGCTCATCTAGTCTATTTTCACCATACCAAACCAATATGCATGGCTTTGCCACATCATTTGCACCAACCCAGTCCAACATGCATAGCTCTGCCACACCATTTGCACAACCCCAGTCCAACATGCACAAATCCAGTCAAAGTGCACAATTTGAGGCTAGGAGAAGCTCATCCACTCAATTTGTATCACACCAGACTAGTATGAGCCAATCCAGTCCAAGTGCACCACCTTAGGCCCCAACAGGATCATCCAATCCATTTCAAGCCAGCAAAAGCTCAATCATTCAAGCTTGTACAACTCCAAGACTAAAGAGGAAAAGGGTGGTCACATTAGAGACTCTAAATGCTCCCAAGAATGCATCTAGCTACATGGAAGCAATCAGATTTGCTGGGATTCAGTCATTGGTGCATGGTCCAAAGAAATGAATAAAGGCTGAACAATTCTATCCAAGCCAATCACTTTTGTATGGCCTGTGTTTTTGTTTTTTTGATGAATGGCTTGTGTTTTGTATAATTATAGCCAAGCCAGTCACTATTGTAGTTGAACAATGCCCTGTTGTTTGGGTAAGGATTGGTAGTTGAACAATGCCCTCTTATTGATTTATACATAAATCTATTGTCCCGCTTTCGTATTGATATTTATTAAGATGTTTTAGTAGAGCATATGTTCTGTTTTGGTTAACCCTGCTTTGGTATTCCCAGCAATGACAACCTGTTAATGAAGATGCTGAATTTTTTATTTCCTTCTGACTTGTTGTATATATTGATGCATTGTTTGAATCTTGGAAATATGTTACCTGCTTGACTTTGAAATATGTTATCTGTTAATACCAAGTTTCCTTGAGATATTTTTGTTGGTCCTCAAATCATGTGGGACATTGGGTTGCTATCTTATATGGGTATTGATTGGCTTTAATAAGGCATATTCATCCATGTGGAACATTCAAACTTCATTGTGATAGGAATTAGCTTGTTCCAATACTAAACAAGAAGTGAGCTATTGTAGTAGGTCCCTAGAGAATTAATGAAACAGTGAGAAGAATTGAGAGAGATAGAGAGTAGAGAAAGTAGGGAATAAGGAATTGTATATCATTCTTCATTGATTGCTACTCCCTAATACATTCACCCTTTTATACTAGAGTGATTAACAACGCTATGGTTACAGTGATACAAAAACTATAACTACCTCTAACTAACTAACTATTCACCCAACACTATAGATAGCTGTAACTAACTAAATAATCCATAATTATAACTACTAACTACCCAACTAATGCCTTGTAAACAATATTGATTACAACAGATTAACACAGCAGCACAATAGCACCTAATCACAGTAGCAGGGCAGCAGCACAGCAGCACCTAGTCCACTCCAACTTAGCAACACTTTAAGCACTCCTAAGACATTGTGCTCAAATCTTGGGGGATCAAGATTGTGCTTCTTCCTACTATTTCATGTTTTCAATTTATAGAAAAATGTTTATCACATTATCACACTACCAGTCCACACATTTAAGGAGAAAGGTATTCATTTCACAACATAAGAGTACAAAATAACCAGCAGGTGTTTCATTGCTAATAACTAATCATACAAAAATTGAACACACTGCCAGCCCTACATTCATTAACACTGCCAGCCCTACATACACTACCAACTACAATAACCCATAGAAGTTATTTCCACCCTCTACCTAACCAAACATAGAATTACACAAATCAACATTAACAATGCCAAAGCCACAACTAAAATCTTCTCTCTCTCTTCTTTCAGTTTGCAACCTCAGCCTCAAGTGTAATGATCCTTTGTCTTTGCTGTGGGATTAGTACCTTACCATGATCACATATCTCATCATCATGCCATTGGAAGAACCTACACTTTTGCCCTACCTAAAATGCAAATAATGCTCTGAAAAATGAAAATCCATAAACTATTGCAGCAAAAAATTAAAACAAAATACTGAAATTAATATAGTAAACTATGGGAAGAACCTAAACTCAAAAAAATTATTGAAATTGACATACCCAATAGTTTAGACAACCATAGAACCTTCTGCCAGGATTGTTTGCTATCCACGACACAACTAAGACAGGTTTTTCAGAACAGTAGCACCTCATTTGGTGTTCTCCTCACGCTTAAACTTGTTTTGATCATGGTTTGGAGGTGAGGATCAACTGTGTGGGTGGAGGTCCAAGCTTGAATTTTTTGGTGGGAGGTGATATAAGGTTTCTGGTACTGATTTGGGAGATTTATTTGGTAGTGAAGGTTGGCTTGCCAACACGTAAGGGTCACGTGTGAAATAAAAGGGGTAGGAAACCCACGTGGCATGGGTGATGAGTGCCACAGTAGATTTTTAATTATATTTTAAGTCCTCTTGTTAGCCACGTCGACTATTTCTATCTGTTGACTGACGGAAAAGACCTAAATGACATGCGTTAATTTAGGAACTAAAAGTGGTGAAATGAAAATGTAGAGACCAAAATAGAAAAATGTGCAAAGTGTAAGGACTAAAAGTGCATTTATGCCTTTCACCTTTTGCTTTTCCCGCCTACCTGATTAACTCTCCCACCTTCCCACCTATCCCCATTATCTCTTTGGCAATAAATTTTCCCCATCTACCTCACCTACCCCCATTCTTCTCTTTTTGCTTTTCCTTCTTTTGCTTTTCGGAATACTACAACCCATTCAAATTTCGAAAGAACAATTTTTGGTATGATTTATTCTCACTTTTCTCTCACATTTACTCTCCCATCTCTTTCACTTTGCATCTCTCCTTTCTCTCAGTTCTCCTCCTCATTCTCTTCTTTATTCCATGGCCAAATTGTCTCTCTCTATCTCTTCAAACCCAAAAAATGATCTCTCAAACCAGTTTTTTGAGGTGGGTTGAGGTTGTGGAGGCATAGAGATCGATCAGCTTGGTGGAGACGTGGAGATCAGCTTCTGTGGTGGAGGCGTAGAGATCATGAAGTAGTGGTGCAACCATTGTTGTGGATGGGTAATGATGGTGGTGGTGTTGGGTTCCGATGCTGGGTAACAGTGGTGGTGAGGTTAGGTTTCGATGTTGGTTTTTTTTTTTTTTTTTTTTTTTTTTTTTTGGTTCTGGTGGGCAAAGTGCAGTGGGCATGGTGGTGGCTTAGTGGTGTTGGGTTTGTTTGGTTGTTTTTTAATGGGTTTGGAATTGGTTTGTGGTGGGTTTGGTGTCACGGTGGTTGTTGTGTGGTGGTGATTGGGTTTTATGATAGTTTTTACAATGGGTTGTGGTAGGGTTTGAGGTTGGTTTGTGGGTTGGTATTTGCTAGGTTTGTGGTGGGTTTGGGGTCATAGTGGTTGCTGTGTGGAGTTGGTGTGGTTGAGAGGGTGGTTGCAGTGTGGAGGCGTGGAGAGTGACAGAATGATAGAAATTAGAGAGGAGTGATATATTATTATGGGTTGTTCATCGTTTTTCTTTGATGTTTTTAGGTTGTTTATCGTGTTTGTTTCATTTTTCTAGTTCTTCAAATTTTTATCTATTTAGATCTATTATTTTTGTTTTATTTTTATTTTTTGATGCGTTGTTGTTATATTTTTATTTTTATCTATTTATGGAATTTTTAAAGTTTTAGAGCATTTAGATCTGTTATTTTTGTCTTATTTTTTTTTTCCTTTTTGATGGTTTGTTCTTTTATTTTTATTTTTATCTGTTTATGGAATTTTTAAAATTTTATAGCATTTAATTTTATGTTTCATAAATTTTAAAATCTATTTAATTTATATGTAATTTTGAAAATTATGAAAAAGGTGTAATCAAAATTTTATGTTCCACTTAATCAAAAGAACATCCAATTTTATGCTTTCAATTTTAAAAAAAGTTTTTGATTACCAAAAATTAATTTTTGGTAATCAAAAAAGAAAAATTTGTGGTGGTTTTTGGCTAAAATGGCATTTTAAAATGCTGCTATAACCAATTTTTTTTTTTTTTTTTTTTTTTTTTTTTTTTTTTTAAATATAAGGGTCTATAGCAAAGCTGCTATAGGGTATGTACCTATAGTGGTGTTTTTGTAAAATTCCTCTATAGGTCTATAGTCATGGTATAATAGTGACTTTTGTAACCACCACTATGGCAAACGGTGTTTTTAGGACCTATAGTGGCGTTTCACAAACGCCACTATAGGTCCAGCTTTTTGTAGTGTGTGGATGGTTATGAGTTTTTTGGATTTGGATTAGTGGTAGGGTGTGGGTTATTGGTGGTGGCAGTGGATTTTGGGTTATGGGTTTTGTGAATGTGTTTAGGGTTGTGATTTTGTGGTGCATCTCTCTAATTTACGTTCTTTTTCCTCTAGTCTTACCTAACTTTCTCTTTATATTTCCTTTTTTCCTCTGCTTGTTCTATTTGTTTTTTCTTTGAATGTCCTAATCCCACCCTTGATGGGTCTTCTTTCTCACATCTCTTCCTCTTTGTTATTGGCTAGATTTGGGTTTGGTCAACGTTTTGTGGTGGATCCAATTCAGTTGGGTTAAGGACTCAGGGTGTGTTTAGTAAAGTAGATTTGAGGGAGGATGAAAATTTTTGGAGAGAAAATGGGAGGGAAAAATTTTTTATAATGTGTTTGGTTAGGTATGGGAGGAAGAAAAAAAATAGTGGGGCCCAAGTGTTTTCTCCCCGGAATCACTAAATTTTTTTTTCCCCAAAATGGGGATTGAGAAAACTAGAGGGGGAGATTGAGCCAAAAATTTGTGCACCAAGGCTAAGTGAAATGCCTATGTGCACATGCACATAGGCTTCGTCCATGCCTAGGTGCCTTTTTTTGTCATCCACTTGCACAACCACACTTATTTTTGCTAAAAAAAATTTGTAATTTTTTTTTTTGTTTGCACATGTTAGGACATATGTGTTTCACATGTTAAGAACATATGTCATAATTTTATGTAATTGGCTTATCCTTTGACAAAACGCACTTTACTTGTATTTGGGTAGATTTAGGATGTCTTTAAATACTTCAAGAAACCTTGTTTCAAGATCAAGTATTGAAGTCTTCAAGTCTATTCAAGAAAACAAGTTCAGAGTGCAATTTCATTAAAGCTCGATAGATGCCTCGATCGATCGAGCTTACGGGTTTTCAGATTATAGCTAGAAACGTTTTATTCTAAAAGGCTATTTGTTTATGGGTTTGTATAATCCTTATAGGACTAGGAAAGCCCAAGGTTTGTGTAAACCTATTTGGAATAGGAGAGCCCATTAAACTCCTATTTAAAGGAGGTGGAAAAAGAAAAACTTAACCCTAGAGAGCTTCATAAGGTTTTCTTTTGGAAACCCTAAGCCTCCTCCTAAAGAAGAAAGAGTTCTTGCTGCATTTCTTGTACGCCTTTGGGTTCTGTAACCAAGCAAAATCTCTTGTACCAACATTGAAGATCTTATTGGTGTTTCTATGTGAAGCTGCTGCAAATCAACTACAACAATCAAAGGGTTGCTGTGAAGTTAGTCACGTACTTGGATTTGTGCAAAGAAGTAAGCCGCGTACTGAGATCCGCGCATCAGATTGATTAGTCACGTACTTGGGAGCCGTGCATCTGAAAGGGGAATTGTCACTACAGAACAAGTCCAATTGGGTATTGGGGTAAGGGTTCAACTGTAGGTTGGTAAGGTACTTGGGATTCCTTTACTTGTAACTGCTTGTTGTGATAATAGTGGAGTTTCGGGAGTGGTGACCTGAAAATCACCCGGTAGGGTTTTTGCCGTTAGGTTTTCCCCATTCGTAAACAAATCACCATGTTATTTATTTTCCATTGCATATTTAGTTTGTTGGTGATTTGTTTGTGCTACCACGCGTTTGCATGATAAATTGATTAATTAATAACTTGGCTAATTAATTAATTTCTATCATAAGGGGTCATTCAATTTGTGGCCTATCAGCACATACATAATTTTTTTGGTTAAAAAAATGTGTTTTTTTATTTTATTTTATTTAATGGGGATATAATAGTAAATTTATACCAACTTCACTTTTCCATCCTCTCATTTTTCTTCTCAACCAAACAAATAAGTTTTCTATCTCTCCACTTTTCCATCCCCCCAACCAAACACAAATGAGAGAAAACTAAATCTTTTCTATTCTCCCACTTTTCTATCCCCTCCTCATTTTCTATACTCCCACGTTTCCACTCCTCTCCACTTTTCTACCATTTTTTATACATTGATGCATTGTTTGAATCATGCAAATATGTTACATGCTTAACTTTGAAATATGTTATCTGTTAATACCAAATTTCCTTGAGATATTTTTGATGGTCCTTAAATCATGTGGGACATTGGGTTGCTACCTTATATGGGTATTGATTAACTTTAATAAGGTAGATTCATCCATGTGGGACATTCAAGCTTCATTGTGATAGGAATTAGCTTGTTCCTATCCTAATCAAGAAGTGAGCAATTATAGTAGTTCCTTAGAGAATTAATGAAACAGTGAGGGAAATTAAGAGAGATAGAGAAGAGAGAAAGTAGGGAATAAGGAATTGTATATCATTCTTCATTGATTGCTACCCCTTAACAAGTTCACCCTTTTATACCAAAATGATTAACAATGCTATGGTTGCAATTGTAAGGTTGAATTTAATCAACCATCTTATTGGCTTTATTCCGTGCCAAATTTTCTTGTATTTCAGCATTTAGTAACCTTGTATTTAGGTGGGTTTTGTTGTAAGGGTAGTGAGTGAGATAGAGTGTTGAATGCTCAAGAGTGTGCAAGAAAACAGAGACTCGCGGCTTGATCTCGTGGGTGACTCGCGGCTGCAAGCCGCCAGATGCAGCACACGTGCCAAGCATGCCAGAAGGTGAACAGTCATGCTAGCTGGAGCACTACAGGACAAAACAGGACAACTGGCCATACGGTTATCTCGCGACTGGATCTCGCGACTTAGTCAAGTCACGAGGCCAAGCCGCGAGCCACCCCTGTTTTGAAAAACTTGACGTTTCACATTCTCCTCTCACCTCAGTATAAATACCCCTTATACCCACATATGAAGTAGAGCTTCTAGAGAGAATTTTGAGAGAGAAACCCTAGAGTAAAATAAGATTGATTCACTTACAATCTATACATTAGAGTCTCTTCAAATTCCTCAACTCTCTTCCTCTCCATTGTCAAACCCTTGAGAGGCATTTTACCAAAACCTTGTTCTCACCATATTCATTACTGTGAGAGGGCTATTTGGTTTTCTGGGAAGCAGTTAGGAAGGAATCAATCTACATTGGTTGATGCTATGGTTAAGTAGCGGAATTTGGGAAGCTAGAAAAGAAAAAGGTTCGGCACAACCTCATTGGAGTAAGAAGCTTGGAGGGCTTAGGTGCACTGGGTAGATTAGGCTTGGAGGGTCTATTACTGTCCATGTATCCCAATTACATTTTCTAGTGGATTGTTTACCGCTTGGAGGGTGGCGGAGAGGTTTTACGCCGAGGGCTTCGGTTTCCTCTTCGATAACACATCGCGTGTTGTCTTTGTGTTTGCATCTTCCTTCCCTTTAATCTTTGCCTTTTGTTATCTGCTGTGGGTTGTGATTTTAATTTGGCTTAGATAGTTTTTCCAATTCTATATTATAGCTTTTGTTCATTTTCCGCACACTAGTTGTTTGACATAAAGCTTGAATTGGTTAATTTGTAAATTGGGGGTCTAAACGTTCAAGGGTGTTTTTACACTATTTGAACTTTCATTTGGTATCAGAGCGGGTACACTTCTAGTGGTTTCATTACCATTGTGTGATCCTTGACTCCCTATTGAGATGGATCGGTCTCAATCCCTAAATGCAGCTCCATATTTTGATGGTAGTAATTATGCTTTTTGGAAGGTTTGCATGAGAACATTTCTGTGTTCCATTGATGAATCTATTTGGGATGCTGTTGAGATTGGTTAGACCAGACCTGAGGCAGCCAAATTCACATGGGATAAGGCAGCACTTGCTGCATCTAATGCTAATAGTAAAGCACTCAATGCTATTTTTTGTGGTGTGTCTCCAGATGAATTTCATAGGATCTCTCACATTACCGTTGCCAAAGAAGCATGGGAGATATTGGAGACCACTTACGAAGGCACGAAGAAAGTAAAAGACACCAAGCTGCAGATGCTAACTACTCGGTTTGAGAAGTTAAAAATGAGTGAGGATGAGTCTTTTGACTCTTTCTATAGCAAGTTGAATGAGGTGATTGTAAGCAAGTTCAATTTGGGAGAGAAAATGGAGGATTCTAAAATTGTAAGGAAGATCCTTCGATTATTGCCGGAAAGTTTTCGTGCCAAAGTGACAGCGATTGAAGAGAGCAAAGACCTTAATGACATCAAAGTCCAGGAGCTGGTTGGTTCTCTTCAGACTTATGAAATGTCGCTGCCCAATCAACGGAAGAGTAAATCTCTTGCTCTTAAGACCATTAATGAGAAGGTGGAAGACCATGACTCATCGGGAGTAGATGTGGTTGACAAAGATGTTGCATACCTTGTAAAAAATTTCCAAATATTCTTGAAATTCAAGAATAATGGCAAATTTGGTGATAAAGGAAAATTCCAAAGTTCAGGAAGGGGGAAAAGGGAATTCAAAAAGAAAGATGGAAAAGAATCCCAATCTACACAAGGTGTCACTTGTTTCGAATGCAACGGGCATGGACACTTTAAGAAAGAATGTCCGAATTATTTGAAATCAAAAGGCAAAGTGTATGCCACGACATTGAGTGACTCGGATTCATCTGACTCAGATTCTGAAGAAAGCTGTGATGGAGAGGGGAACTATTTAGCCTTTATGACTATTACCCATGTTGAGTCTTCAGACGAGTTGAATCTGCTTGTTCGAGACCTTGGAGAACATAGTGATGAAGAATCATTGGGAGTTGTTGAAGAATCTGATGCTGAAGAAGATGAAAACACAGCCAATCTTCAAGAGAATTATAACTCACTCCTAGAGAAGTTGGGTGAGTACACAAGGGTGGCCAAGGCAGCTGTAAGAAAAATGAAGAAGGCAGAGGAGGACTATAAGAGTCTCCTAATCTAATATAGGGAGGCCAAATGTGAGATAGAAACACTGAATGGTGAGCTGTCAAAAGCTTACACAAAAGTGAGATTTCTTGAGCAAGAGGTTGTGCAAGTGAATGTTAAAATAGAGAGGGTCACCACCAAGAAGCTAGATGATGTTATTTCATCTCAAAAGAGCTTTTCAGACAAATCCATATTGGGATATACCGGAGGAAGTAGCTCATCTGGAAATGTCACTAAAGAAGTGAAATTTATAAAGTCCAAAGAATCAGCTGATGTTGGCCCAACTGCTGAGAAGCCCAAGATAAAGGAGAAGAGGAATGTAGGAAACGAACGGTTGTTGAATTCTCGAAATCAATCTGTGGGCAGGTCTGAATCCCGAGCCAAGTCTCGTCCACGACCATAAAGAGGTCCTAGATCAAATTATGTGTGTCATCATTGCGGACTTCAAGGGCATACTCGACCAAATTGTCAAAAGCTGAGAGCAATGAATAGTGCAACTCCTCAAAGGTCACGAGGACCTAGAAATGATAGGAGAAATTGGGTTGGTGAACCATCAAGAGATCAAAACGGTGATCCCGGAATGATGAACGTGATGAAAATGATTGGTGCATTTACCAACTACTTGGAAAGCTTTACACGAAGGTTTGAAAGCCTTAACTCTCGTACCCAATCCTATAAGGAAATCACCTCAAACGCAAGTGACGTGTGGGTGAAAAAGGGTACTCATGCATAAACATTACAACATGTTCATGCATTAATTCTTCCTATGCTTTGTGACGGTGTTTGATTGTTTGCTTATTGTTTTTGTTGATGGTTATTTGTTTGTCTATTTGTGCATTCTTTTGGTCATTTTTGTTTTTGATCAATCTTTTTCTTCTTATGTGTTAAAAATCCAAAAATCACATAAAAATAGAAAATCAAAAAGTTTGATTGACAATGTTGAGTTTTGTTTCAAAACTTGTTTTGCCTTGTACCTTTGTGCTAATGACTTTGTGCATTTTCGAGCGTAACTTGTTTCTTTGCACTCTTATCACTGTGGGAGAAATCTTGAAATCTATGTGATTGTTGTTAATAGATCTTCAAACTTGTCATGAATGATTAGTGAATGGTTATGTTGATCTTGAGACATGCATAGACTTGTGTCTATATATCTTCCCACTCTTTATTTTTGTTTTTTCTAAAAGGAGCTCACCAAATGTAAATCTTCAAATGAAAAGAGATATTGAGCTGCAAAAGACTGTCGCATATACTAGTATTCGACTAGGAAAAAGGGAAAGCGACCAAAAATTAAAGTGAAAGTTTATTCAAAAAGCCAAAGGCTATCTCATCAAGGTGAAATATCAAATATCACTCTCACAAGGAGAGGTGATTGTTTCAAAAGGATCAAAAAGATCAAATGTTATGATTGAAAGTGGAGTCAAATGTAAAGCTCCAAGTTATTATAATCAAGTTTTGTGAGAAGTCATATATGCATACTTCTATAATTGAGATGAGTCTCATGATCTAGTGCTAATTGTGTATGCCTTGATTGAATTAATCATTGA
Source organism: Quercus lobata (assembly GCF_001633185.2). Lineage (NCBI taxonomy): Eukaryota > Viridiplantae > Streptophyta > Magnoliopsida > Fagales > Fagaceae > Quercus > Quercus lobata. The sequence goes on from NC_044910.1 coordinate 14,939,414, forward strand.
AACTTCACATTAGACTAAGGACTATCTCATTGTTGATATCCACACACAACACACAAGTTTATGTTCAATAAATGCCATATTCATTTGTGTGATTGTACTTGATGAAATGTGTTTTCATATGCTCAATCTTTGTTGATTCAAGCACAAAAATATTTTTGAGTGTTTTAAGTGTTTTTGGAAAGTATTTTGTTCTTAAAAACTGAAAATTTCAAAAAATCATTTTTGCCCTGTTTTGGCGACTCAATCGTGGGTAAGTTAAGTCGCAGGCCTCAGTCGCGAGTTCGCGAGTCAATTTTGGCGACTTGTTCGCGAGTGGAAGGTCCAGTCGCGAGGGTTACTCAGAGATTTTCGTGGCTCAGCTCGTGACTCCCTCGCGGGTAGACCTTCCAGTCGTGAAAAACACTTAGAAAATTTCTTCAAAATTTTGTCTTTGAATGTTTTGGCGGCTTGACCTGGCGACTTGTTGGCGACTCACTTCAGTCGCGAAAAACGCGTGTTTGGCAAAAATAGGGGCAGTTTTTAAATCTTTTTCAGTTTTCCCTCGAACTTTTTGCGACTATTTATCTTCTCTCTCAACTGTCTCCTTCCCAAACGCTCCGTGTAACCATTTTCAAACTCCATTGTTGCTTCATTTCTTCTCAAAATCATCAAGAAAAGGTATGGGTCTTCTCTTCCTCATTTCATATGCTATGGTTTGTGTGTTACTTTCTTGTTGTTTGGGTTGTTATTTTTGTCACATTGTGTTCAATCGTTTTACGCTTTGTGTGCTGGGTATGGTGGTTTGTGTTTGATGCTGATTTCATCTGGTATTGTTTTGTTGGTCACAATGTTCTTATTCTTTGTTCTGTGCTTTGGCTGTTGTTGATTTTCAAACTCTTTTGTTAAATGGGTTTGGTACTTTTTGTGTCTTACTCCATTCATTTGTGTGTGTGTTGTAGTATGCCTGAGGCATTGGATTACCTATTGTAAGGTTGAATTTAATCAACCATGTGTTGGCTTTATTCCGTAACATATTTGCTTGTAATACAGCACTTAGAAACCCTGTATTTAGGTGGGAATCATGTAAGGGTAGTGTGTGAGAAAGTGTGAGGAAATGCTCAAGATAGTGCAGTGAAGCAGAGACTCGCAGCTAGGACTCACGGGAGGCTCGCGGCTTGCAAGCCGCCAAAAGTTGCACACGCACAGAGCATGCAGGGGAGCTGAACAGTCATGCTACCTGGAGCACTACAGGACAAAAATCCAGACTGGCCATTAAGTTAGCTCGCAGCTTGAACTCGCGACTCAGTCAAGTCGCGAGGTTAAGTCGCCAGTCAGCCCTGTTTTGGAAAAATTGACTCTTCGCATTCCATTATCACACCAGTATAAATACCCCTCATTCCCACAAAATATGTGTGGCTATTCAGAAAGAAAAACCCTAAGAGAGGTTTCTTAAAAACATCCACCCAATTAGAGAGAGCTACTCATTCTTAGAGAGAAATCTTTGTAGTCTCTTCTCATTCCCTCTCTCATTGTCATACCAATTGAGAGTAGATTTCTATCCAAACACTACCCATACTCATTTAGAGTGTTGAGTGTTCTTGGAGTTTTGGGAAGCATTGGAAGATGCCAAGGATGGCGGATGCTATGGATTATAGTGGAATCCCGTAAGCTAGAAAAGAAAAAGGTTCGACGCAACCTCGTTGGAGCAAGAAGCTTGAAGGGCTTAGGTACATCGGGTAGATTAGGCTTGGAGGGTTTATTACTGTTCATGTATCCCAACTACATTTTCTAGTGGATTATTGACCGCTTGGAGTGCGGCGGAGAGGTTTTACGCCGAGGGCTTCGGTTTCCTCTTCGATAACACATCGTGTGTTGTCCTTGTATTTGCATCTCTCTTCCCTTTATCTTTGCCTTTTATTTTCTACTGTGGATGTGATTTATAATTGGCTTAGATTGATTTCCAATTCTGTTTATAGCTTATGTTCATTTTCCGCACACTTGTTGTTTGTCATAAAGCTTGAATTGGTTATTTTGTATTTAGGGGTCTAAACGTTCAAGGGTGTTTTTACACATATTTGAACTTTCACCTATCTCATATTACTGTGTTTTATGTTGACACAACATGTGTGTGCTTGTGTCTTGAAAGTATCTCTTTAAAACACTTCATTTTCTGAATGTTATGCCTCATTGCCATGTGCTCCTTTTTGGGTGTTTGTGGTTTCCACTGATCTTTCATTTTGATGTTTTATGCCTATTCCTATCTTATGTGGTCTTATTTATGCTATCCATTCTTAATGTTCGAATATTGTCAATCTGTGCATATCATGGTCATGGTAGACTGTCTCATTGACAGTTATTTCTAAATTTGTGTTTCTCTATGCTCTATTGCACTTTCACCATTTTGTTGCACCTGACTCATTATGCACTTTAGTATTGATTGTGGTTTTGTTTGGGTCTGACCTGTCTTAAGCTTGTATTTATGTATAAAATCTCTAGTTTACACTCTTATTTGCATCTAATCATGTTGATATTTATCTTGTGTGGTGCTGTTTTTGGTTATTTGCTGTGTGTCTATTCTCTTGCAGATGTCTCGTCGATCCTCTAAGGGCAAGGACATTGTTGCTGACGATCCAGCAACCCCAGTTGCTAAAAGGGCTCGACTCTCATCTCAGTCATCTCAAGACTCCAATTTGGAGAGGTTCAGAACCCCGCTTACCTCACACATCTACTCAAACATCTTTGACAAGTCAACTTCTATAGTGGAACAGGTGGTTGATTTTGACACCTTAGGGACCACATTTATCCCTCGAATCTTTGAGCCACGAGATTGGGAAAAATTATTTGGGAATTTTGTCGATCCAATGGATGAACTGGTTAAGGAATGCTACTCTAATACGAGTGATCTTGGAGTTGAACTAATTTTCTAGGTCAGAGGAAAAGAGTTTGGCATTTCCCCGAACTCCATCGCCAATATTCTCTGCATCACTAGACCTCAGAATGTGGATCTAACTCCGTACGATGATCAAACTCCAGAGATTCAAGACATTCTACAAGTTCTAGGATCTGATCATGAAGTATCCAATACAGGCACATCCATCAGCACCGCAAAGTTTGCACCAGAGCTGACCACACTAAAGTTGATCATGTTCTCTAATCTTTACCCACTGTCCAACACTAGCTTCATAAATCTTGGGAGAGCTCAATTCCTTTGTGATCTTATTACAAGAGCTCCCATTGATATCTGTGCTCACATCTTTCAAACCATGAGGAAGACCGCGGCTCGAACTGCAGCTCGAGGATGTATTCCATTTTACAGTCTCATCATGAAGTTCATTTTTCGTGAAGGCATTGTTCGTCCCTTAGATGGAAAAATGTTGACCCGTCAGCATCTAATTTCCATGTACACTCTACAAGCCAGCAGAAGTCATTTCTCTAAAACACCAAAGAGTGCACACATCTCTCCGGTTACTCCATCTGCTCCTGAATCAGAGACACCTGTACATACCACACCTACTTCGCGTGTCATCCCTGATATTCCACAAACTAGCATTCCACAAGCACAGACTGATCCTCAAACTGATAGAGTGGGTAGTTTGCTTGCAAATATTCAGAAACGCATTGATGAGATGGTGACACTTCTCTACTCCACCAACAACCATGTTCAGATGCGACTCGAGACCATGGAGAATCAGCTAGAAGCTATTCAATGGAAGTTAGATGACAACCTTTAGCTATTCATGCCAAAAAGGGGGAGAGCATTCAGTAAGGGGGAGAAAGCTCAAAGGGAAGTGTGCATAGTAATAGGGGGAGTACACACATACTTTTGTTTTAAGACTTATCCTTTAAAATTATAAGTTTTTGTTTTTGGATATTTAGTGTTTCTATGGGTTTGATACACTATGATTTTGGTGTATTTTTGTTAACTTATAAACTTGGTTTACTCTTTATATATATTGTTGATGTTATTCAGTATATATTGTTCTTTGTACCCATGTTGCTTATGTAAACTTTTAGGGTTATCTTTTATGCATATTTGTAGGCTTTATGGTTTGTACCATGCTTTATGCAGTCTTTTATGCTTGGTTTAAATCAGTACTTCTATCTAAATGTCTTGCATTTTCTTTTTAGTATTGCCACTCTTGTGCCCTTGTAGGATTGTTCCTAGATGCATATACTTAGTGTATTATGCATTGGTTAAGTGTTGGGCATACAAGTCACTTGCTTTGTTCTTGTTAACTTGTATGTTCAAGTGTTCATTCCAAGTGTGAATAAGTACTGTGATCAATACCTTGTAGTGATTACTTGTTTGATCAAGCTATGATTTGGTTCTTAACTTCACCTTTGCTTGATCACTTTAAGCCTGTTTCATATGCATTTCATGTTTTTCTGCATACAATGATCATGGTGTATTGTTGTGTTTCAGGAGTTTCATGTTCTTATGATTCAAGTGCTTCACAGCTTCTAGAGTTAGGTGTGAGTGAGTTTTGCTCAACTGTTCCCAACTCACATGTTAAGTCTAGAGTTTGTTTTAGGGTTTTGTCACGGAATAGCCAAAGGGGGAGATTGTAAGGTTGAATTTAGTCAACCATCTTATTGGCTTTATTCCGTGCCAAATTTGCTTATATTTCAGCATTTAGTAACTCTATATTTAGGTGGGTTTTGTTGTAAGGGTAGTGAGTGAGATAGAGTGTTGAATGCTTAAGAATGTGCAAGAAAACAGAGACTCGCGGCTTGATCTTGTGGGTGACTCATGGCTGCAAGCCGCCAGATGTAGCACACATGCCAAGCATGCCGGAAGGTAAACAGTCATGCTAGCTGGAGCACTACAGGATAAAACAGGACAACTGGCCATACGGTTATCTCGCGACTGGATCTCGCAACTCAATCAAGTCGCGAGGCCAAGCCGCGAGCCACCCTTGTTTTGAAAAACCTGACGTTTCACATTCTCCTCTCACCTCAGTATAAATACCCCTTATACCCACATATGAAGTAGAGCTTCCAGAGAGAATTTTGAGAGAGAAACCCTAGAGTAAAACAAGATTGATTCACCTACATTCTATACATTAGAGTTTCTTCAAATTCCTCAACTCTCTTCCTCTCCATTGTCAAACCCTTGAGAGGCATTTTACCAAAACCTTGTTCTCACCATATTCATTACTGTGAGAGGGCTGTTTGGTGTTCTGGGAAGCAGTTAGGAAGGAACCAATCTACATTGGTTGATGCTATGGTCAAGTAGCGGAATCCGAGAAGCTAGAAAAGAAAAAGGTTCGGCGCAACCTCGTTGGAGCAAGAAGCTTGGAGGGCTTAGGTGCACTGCGTAGATTAGGCTTGGAGGGTCTATTGCTGTTCATGTATCCTAACTACATTTTCTTGTGGATTGTTTATTGCTTGGAGGGCGGCAGAGAGGTTTTACGCCGAGGGCTTCGGTTTCCTCTTCGATAACACATCGTGTGTTGTCTTTGTGTTTGCATCTTCCTTCCCTTTTATCTTTGCCTTTTATTATATGCTGTGGGTTGTGATTTTAATTTGGCTTAGATAGTTTTTCCAATTCTATAAAATAGCTTTTGTTCATTTTCTGCACACTTGTTGTTAATTTGTAAATTGGTTAATTTCTATATTATACAACAACTATAACTACCTCTAACTAACTAACTATTCACCCAATCACTATACATAGTTGTAACTAATTGAACAATCCATAATTATAATTACTAACTACCCAACTAATGCCCTGTTAACAATATTGATTACAACAGATTAACACAATAGCACACAATAGCAGCATAGCAGCACCTAATCACAGCAGCAGCACCTAGTCCACTCTAACACAACAACACTTTAATCACTCCTAACACATGGTGCTCAAATCATGGGGGATCAGGATTGTGCTTCTTCTTTCTATTTCATGTTTTCAATTTATAGAAAAATGTTTATCACATTATCGCACTACTAGTCATCACATTTAAGGAGAAAGGTATTCATTTCACAACATAAAGCGGGTGTTTCATTGCTAATAACTAATCATACAAAAATTGAACACACTGCTAGCTCTACATACATTAACACTGCCAACCCTACATGCACTACCAACTATCGTAACCCACACAAGTTATTTCCACCCCCTACCTAACCAAACACGGAATTTCACAGATCACCATTAACAATTCCAAAGCCACAACTAAAAACTTCTCTTTCTTCTTACAGTTTTCCACCTTAGCCTCAAGTGTGATGATCCTTTGCCTTTACTATGGGATAAGCACCTTACTATGATCACATATCTCATCATCATGCCATTGGAAGAACCTACACTTTTGCCCTGCCTAAAATGCAAATAATGCTCTGAAAAATGAAAATACATTAACTGTTGTAGCAACAAATTAAAACAAAATATTGAATTTAATATAGTAAACTATTGGAAAACCCTACACTCAAACAACTTACTGAAATTGACATACCCAGTAGTTTGGATAACCATAGAACCTTCTGCCAGGATTGTCTGCTGTCCACAGCACAACTAAGACAGGTTTTTCAGACCAGTAGCATCTCATTGGTGCTCTCCTCCTCTTACTTGAACTTGTTGAAGAGCTTGCTTCCATTCTAGTCTAGGGCTTTGAAGATTGTTTTGATCATGGTTTGGAGAAGTGAGGATTAGCTATGTGGGTGGAGGTCCAAGCTTGAATTTTTGGTGGGAGGTGATATAGGGTTTTTGGTATTGATTTGGGGGATTTATTTGGTAGTGGAGGTTGGCTTGCAAACATGTGAGGGTCATGTGTGAAATAAAAGGGGCGAGAAACCCACGTGGCGTGGGTGATGAGTGCCACAGTGGATTTTTATTTATATTTTAAGTCCTCTGTCAGCCACGTGGACTATTTCTGTCTATTGACTGACGAAAAGGTCTTAAATAACATGCATTAATTAATTTAGAGACTAAAAGTGGTGAAATGAAAATGTAGGGACAAAAATAGAAAAATGTGCAAATGTAGGAATTAAAAATGCATTTACGCTTTTTACCTTTTACTTTTCCCACCTACCTCATTAACTCTCCCACCTTCCCACCTATCCCCATTATCTTTTTGGCAATATATTTTCCCCATCTACCTCACCTACCCCCATTCTTCTCCTTTTGCTTTTCCTTCTTTTGCTTTTCGGAATACTACAACCCATTCAAAGTTCAAAATAACAATTTTTTCTATGATTTATTCTCACTTTTCTGTCACATTTACTCTCCCATCTCTTTCACTCTACATCTCTCCTCTCTCTCAGTTCTCCCTCTCATTCTCTTCTCTCTTCCATGGCCGGAGCTCACATGCTCTACCACTCACCGCCGCCAACACCATTCTCTTCTCCATTCCATGGCCAAATCGTCTCTCTCTCTATCTCTTCAAACCCAAAAAATGATCTCTCAAACTCGATTTTTGAGGTGGGTTGAGGTTATGGAGGCATGGAAATCGATCAGCTTGGTGGAGCTTTTGTGGTGGAAACGTGGAGATTCTGAAGCAATGGTGGAATCATGGTTGTGTCTAGGTAATGGTGGTGGTGGTGTTGGGTTCCAATGCTGGTCAACGGTGGTGATGGGGTTAGGTTCCAATTCTGGGTTTTGTTTTTTGTATTTTTTATTTTATAATTTGGGTTTTTGGTTCTGGTAGGATTTTGGTGGGCAAAGGGCAGTGGGGATGGTGGTGGCTTGGTGGTGATGGGTTTGTTTGGTTTTTTTTTAATGGGTTTGTAATTGGTTTGTGGCGGGTATGGTGTCATGGTGGTTGCTATGTGGTGGTGATTGGGTTTTATGATAGTTTTTATAATGGGTTGTGGTTGGGTTTTGGCTGATTTGTGGGCTGGTATTTGCTAGGTTTGAGGTCGTGGTGGTTGTTGTGTGGAGTTGGTGTGGTTGAGAGAGTGGTTGCTATGTGGAGGTGTGGAGAGTGACAGAAATTAGAGAGGAGTGATATATTATTCTGGGTTGTTCATCGTTTTGTTTTGATGTTTCTGGGTCGTTTATCGTGTTTGTGTTTGATTTTTCTAGTTCTTCAAATTTTTTTGTCTATTTAGATCTATTATTGTTGTTTTATTATTATTATTTTTTTTATGGTTTGTTGTTTTATTTTTATCTATTTATGGAATTTTTAAAATTTTAGAGCATCTAGATTTGTTATTGTTGTCTTACTTTCTTTTTTTTTTTCTTCTTTTTGATGGGTTGTTGTTTTATTTTTTTTATTATCTATTTATGGAATTTTTAAAATTTTAGAGCATTTAATTTTATGTTTCATAAATTTTAAAATCTATTTAATTTATATGAAATTATGAAAATTATGAAAAATATGTAATCAAATTTTATGTTCCACTTAATCAAAAGAACATTCAATTTTATGTTTCATAATTTTATGCTTTCAATTTTTTTTTTTTTAAAAAAAAATTATTACCAAAAATTAATTTTTGGTAATCAAATTATTTTATTTTATTTTATTTTTTGTTGGTTGTTTTTGGCTATAGTGGCTTTTTAAATCTATGCTATAACCATTTTTTTTTTTTTGAAAAAAAAATAAGGGTCTATAGTAGTGTTTTAAAAACGCCACTATAGGACCTATAGTGGCGTTTTTAAAACACTGCTATAGGGTATGTACCAAGAGTGGTGTTTTTGTAAAATGCCTCTATAGGTCTATAGTCACGGTACAATAGTGACTTTTGTAACCGCCACTAGGGAAAATGATACTATAGCCTGAATGGGTCTATAGTGGTGTTTTTTGGACCTATAGTGGCGTTTCACAAACGCCGCTATAGGTCCATATTTTTGTAGTGATGTGGATAGCTGAGTTTTTTGGATTTGGATTTCCTTTGGATCAGTGGTAGCTTGTGGGTCATTGGTGGTGATAGTGGATTTTGGGTTATTGGTTTTGTGGTTGTGTTTAGGGCTATGGATTTTGTGGTGCATCTCTCTCATTTTTGTTCTTTTTCCTCTAGTCTCACCTAACTTTCTCTATATACTTTCTTTTTCCTTTGCTTGTTCTATTTAGTTTTTCTTTGAATGGCCGAATCTTACCATTGATGGGTCTTCTTTCTCACATCTCTTCCTCTTTGTTAATGGCTAGATTTGGGTTTGGTCAACATTTTGTGGTGGATCCAATTCGGTTGGGTTAAGGACTTAGGGTGTGCTTGGTAAAGTAGATTTTAAGGAGGATGGAAAATTTTGTAGAGAAAATGGGAGGGAAAACGTTTTTATGGTGTGTTTGGTTGGGTGGAGAGGAAGGAAAAAAAAAAAAAAAGGTGGGGCCCTAGTGTTTTCTCCCAAGGACCACCACAAAATTTTCTCCCTAAAATGGGGATTGAGAAAACTGGAGGGGGAGATTGAGCCAAAAATTTGTGCACCAAGGCTAACTAAAATGCCCATGTGCACTTGCACATAGGCTTCGTTGATGCCTAGGTGTCTTTTTTTTTTTCATCCACTTGCACTTCCACAATTATTTTTGCTAAAAAATGTGTTATTTTTTTGTTTGCACATACATAATTGTTTTTGCTAAAAAATGTTTTCTTTTTTTCATTTTATTTAATGGGGGACATAATTGTAAATTTATACCAACTTCACTTTTCCATCCTCTCATTTTTATTCTCAACCAAACAAATAAGTTTTCCATCTCTCCACTTTTCCATCCTCCCAACCAAACACAAATGAGAGAAAACTAAATCTTTTCTATCTGCCCACTTTTCTTTCCCCTCCTCATTTTCTATCATCCTATGTTTCCACTCCTCCCCACTTTTCTACCATTTAGGCCATTGAGATTTCTTGGTTTCTTTGTGAAGGAGAAGAGGTTTTTCCTTTTGGTTTCTTGGCTACCAAGAAGTGAATGGAGATAAGACTTTAATTGGCTTTTTCTTTTGATTTTCTTGGCTACCAAACATGGAATGGATAAGATTTCTTTGACTTTTCCTTTTGATTCCAAGGCTAACCAAACACAGTCATTAGTACTATTGTTTTTTTCTTTTAATTTTATTTTAAGGGAAAAAAAAATAATAAGAAGAAAAGATATCATTTTGTTTTTGGAAATTCAAAGTAAAATGGGTTAAAGCCAAAGGATCGAATAGGATTACTGGAAGAAAATTCATTGAGAAATAGAAAGGCAATTAGAATTGTGTTTGTGGGTTGTCTGAAGAGACAGAGCGAGAGAGAGAGAGAAACAGTGTTGTAACGTCATTTCTGTTTTAAGGACCAAGTTGATCTGTTAGAAATGTTTTAGACCTGGTTGATTAACCCAAACCTTAAGGTAGGTTGGAAAAATTTACCATTTTTTTTAAATTCTTCTCATTTATTTTATTTGAGGAATATCATTGTGAATATGGAAAGATGCAACTGAATGTTATATACAATCTAATTCGATTAAAGAAGCATATAATTTAAGAGGAAAAAAATTATATCAAAATATGTCACAAATTTCCAGACTTCAATCTCACTAATTTATTAAATAAATAAACTAAAAAAGAGTTTTTTTAACTTAACTTCTAAATTTTTAACAACTTGAAATATATGCATTGTGGGCACACCACCCCACACTTGCGGGTTGCATGGTCCACTTTTTTTTTTCTTTTTTTATTTGGTGGGGGGAGGTGGGGATTTGAAACTTAGTTTAGGTTTAAGAACCGAAATGGAGGTCTATATACAAAATTCTAAGTCCCGAATTAAGGTATGTCGATGAGAAGGTGTTAGACACCCAACCCTACTTAACTCGTGGACTGATCTTTACTAATGTTGAAAGACCACATTTAGTTAAAGAAGATTATTAACAAAGCCCAAAAGTCCAATCATGCAATTGAATCAATTATAACCTCACACACAGGGAAAATATTATATCACATCATGGTATAAAAGAAAAGAAATTCAAATAAAACAAGTCAAGTCAAATATCAAATTATATCCGAATCAAATATTTACAACCAAATTAATCAGTAATAAAACCATGTATTAAAAGGAAATATAACATGTTAAATATATCATTATGGAAAAGTCAAGGTGAAAATTAGGGAACGCAACTAATTTATATTTCTCATCCTAACCCTAGATGTTCATGGTCAAACTAAATAACTGAATATCAAAAATATCAGAGTAAATAGATCAAACAATCATAAAATGGATTCGGTATTTTTCTAGTTTAAGCTGCGTATGCATGGAGGAGGTTGCGTACGCATCTTTACAAGCATGTGTACGCACCTTCAAAAATGCACATACATCTTGATATAGAAACACAATTCCAGAAATATTCACATGTTTGTGGCCACTAAGAAAAAATTATCCCCTAGGAGTTTCACACATTAGGTGCTTTTGATGACGTGACTTACGTGTGCATATGTTTCTAGGGTGAGATGTATGTGTGCTTTGGCTTTTTATTAGGTGTGACTGGTCACCTGTTTATCTAATTTGTTTTACTTAATTAAATATTAAAAAAAAAACCGATTCGAGAGTTATTAGAAGTTTGATTACAGGTGGAGAAGGAATTAGGCACCCCACATGACTTATCCAAAGAATATTACCTCATTTTAATTTAACCACAACATACACATTTTAGGGAAAAATAATTTTAAAAAAGAAAATAACAATAATAGAGAAGCACGGTGAGGGACACAAAACATGGCTGGCTTGTTCAACTAATCTTGCGAAAGTTTAAACGAGGCTGTTGTGAGACACAATAAACAATGAGAAGCACACAAAACAAAGAAAGAACAGGAACTGAGGAAGAGAGACATGCAATTGCAAACCAAAGAAAAATAAAGAAAGAGAGGAGCAGAAGAAATCAACGAAACAGAGAGACTTGAGAAAGAAGAAGAAGAAGAAGCAGGGTGTTCCTTGACCAATACGTAGCGCTGCCCCGTTAAATTCCACCGCTTACGTTAATTGAGTTGTTAAAATAAATATATTGACTTTTTGAGATGCTAAAAACTATATTTTTTTACATGCTTTATTGGGACAAAATTGCCTTATGCCCTTTTCACCCAAATTATATAACTTTATACCCCCCTTTCAAAAATAATTAGGGAAATTAATGCCCCTCTTTTGAAACTCAACTTTCTCAAAATCGAGTTAAGCCCTATAGTGACGTTTTTAAGGACCTATAATGGCGTTTTGTAACTCGAGCTCCATAAAATCGAGTTACAAAACGTCACTACAGGTCCTTAAAACGTCACTATAGGTCCTTAAAAACGTCACTATAGGGCTCCAATTTTTTATTTTTTATTTTTTTAACTCGATTTTGAGAAAATTAAGTTACAAAAGAGGGGCATTTCCCTAATTAGTTTGGGAAGGAGGGCATAAGGCTATATAATTTGGATGAAAAGGGCATAAGGCCATTTTGTCTTGCTTTATTGTAAATACTCTAAATACGAGTAAATTTATGTACAATATTTGTTTTACACATTTTTTTTACAACTTGCTATTTCGGCAAGGTGTGATTGATAGATGAAAATGTGATGATATTAGTGACCTATATTGCCACTAATCACAACTTACTGCTTTACTAACTTGTAAAAAGATTATATATATATATATATATATATAAATGTGTATATATCCCTATTATCATTGTCATGAAAGCTTTAAATTACGAGCAATGCTTAAGAGCACTCACATCAATGCTTGCATAACAAAAAAGTATAACATTTTAGCTAATCAAGCCTAAAATTCATACACAATAGTCTTTATAAAGTTTTGTAAAAATACATTGTTATTACAGTAACTATGTAAATTTACATTAAGATTATTCATTTTGCATTTATTTATTTATTTTAAACGTTGTAGAAGGCAAAAAATTAATTAACCCAATTACAATATGCCATGTCAAAATTTAATGAGATATTCCAAATCTATGTGTCATTAAATTAATTAATTAAATCAAATGAGGACATGTGAAATCCAAGATGATATCACATTGGCAAATGAAAATTTTCCACATGTCTTTGGCCCACAGAATAAAGATAAATTTCTTATTCAAAATTAATGGATAATTATCTTTACTAAAAAATATAGAGACAATTATCTACAAGTAATAAATCCTAGTGGGACTCTTTGTTTGATTATTGTCTTTATCAAAATAAATTTGTAAAAATAGAGATAACAACAAGTCCTAGGGGTCTCTTTGACTTTGGGACAATCAAAATCCTCTACTTCTCCTCAAGTAGATCAATTTATAGTAGAATTCTTTCTCTGAAGCCACTATAAATAGAGGGAACCCCCTCATATATGTCCATCAACTTTTCTAGACATCAAAAGTCTGGAGAAATTCTACCTTAAAAACACTTAAAACCATTCAAAGAAATTCATTCCAATCACTCTTCCAAGACTCGAAGTTCTATTGGAATCAAACTCAAAAGCCTCCACAAACTTCAAAAAGCCCTAAATCATTGAAGCTCAATGGTTCAAGCCTCCAAAGCTCCAAAGAATTTTCACCCAAAAGCCTTTTCATTCGAAAAATCTTCAAAGAACACTTGAAGAACAACAAATCTCTAACAAGCTCAAAACCAAAGATTCATTGTGAAGACCACTTGGTCTATCTATCTATCTCCCAACCAAAGTGACGAAGATCTCTTGATCGAGCCAAGATTAAAAGAAGATAGAATTAGATGATTATTCTATTGTATTAGAATCCAAATACATATAATTGTACTTACAAATTCATCAATGAAAATTGCATTTGTGAAACTATTTCAATTGTTTGATTTCCAAATTTGATAATTTTGGGTTCACATATGTATCTGGAGGATAAAGGAAAATAATTTAAAAAAGAAAAAGAAAAATTGGTAATATGGACAATCCATGATATACATATATACATATATATATATATATATATATAATAAATTATATATAAATTTTAACAATTAATATTTCTGAATCTAATTTTTATAAGTTCATAAATTAATATCATTTTTTTTCTTCTTCTAATTTGATGATTATTTTGAGCTTGCCAAGTGTTCAAAATAAAGTTAAATGAACAATACTAAACTTTTAATACTTGGCTTGCCTTATAGGAAAATTTAGCTAACAAGCCTCAATATCACACTACAAACTCAGTATATACCCCAACTATGTGTTCTTTTATCCTCTTACACCACACATTCATCAAACCCATTATTTTATCCTTTTGGTATAGGATGTAAATAAATCAAGTAGTTCGAAATTTGAGATGGAAGTGTAGAAATTTGAGACATATTTTGGGATAAAATATTACTTTTTGTTTTGTTTTATAAATGATACGCATCTTGAATTTGACTCTTTTTTTTTTATTAGATTCAATTGCATCTTTCCTTATTTACAATAATATTATCCAAAGCAAATAAATGAGAAAGATTTTTTTTTTCTTTTTAAAGGAAAACTACCAATCAAGCTTATTCTAGTCAACTTTTATCTATGATTAGTTTTCTCTCTTGTCCCTTCTCTCTCTGTTTCTCTCTCATAGAGAGATTGTGACTACTAAGTGCAAAAACAAGAGAACAACTCTATTGTTACACAAACCCTTACTCCATATAGGATTGTAATCCTTACACTTGAATTCAAGTGTACCAAGTCCAACAACAAAAATAATCACAAACCAATAAGTGAGTTATTTGGTCTTTTATCTTTATTTATTAAAAATTCAAACTTCTTCGATATTATTTTAAAAATGTAAATAATTAAGGATTAAGGTAAATAATAAAGCCACTGAACATCCCTGCAATCTTTCTACCTGTCCCATTGAATAAAATTGAGAGGTTTATTACTCCATGTACCAAGATCAAAAGGGTGTTGGATATCTATTGAAACCACACAGCTTTCATCCTAATTTTCATGTTTTTCCTTTTAAAAATAAAAATTGTGAATAACCTATGTTTCCCAAGTGGGAGGGACTATGATTTTTAGCTTAATGTCAAGCAACATAATCCTTAATTATTTGCATTTGTAATATAATATTGGAGTAGTGTGAATTTTTAAAAGATAAAGAGAGAAGACCAAATAACCCAGTTATTGATTTGTGATTATTTTTTCATTGGGCTTGGTAAACCTCATTTCATGTGTATGGGTTACACTCTTGTATATATGGAGGAAGGCTTTGTGTAAAAACGTAGTTTTTCTCCTTATTTTTTACACTTAGTAGTCACACAATCTCTCCATGAGAGAGAGAGAGAGAGAGAGAGAGAGAGAGAGAGAGAGAGAGAGAGAGAGAGAGAGAGAGAGAGAGAGAGAGAGAGAGAGAGAGAGAGAGAGAGAGAGAGAGAGAGAGAGAGCTTAGCCAAAAAAAAGGGACAACAAAGAAGACAGGCCCAGACATAAAAGTTGATTGGAATAAGCTCGAGTGGTAATTTTCTCCTTCTTCACTAGTCGTTCCCTTTTAAAAAAAAAATCTTTCTTAGTTATTTTCTTTTGATAATATTACTGTAAATAATGAAAGATGCAACTGCATTTATATATATATATATATATATATTGTAAGGTCCAGATTTGAGCTTCTAGCATAACAAAATTAGATGATCGACCTGGGAACCAGATTTGTAACAAAGCTTCAAGAGCAATATTTAAGAGTCAGTCTCCAATCAGTCTCCTTGGATAAAATCCGAGGACATTTTTCCCTAGTAAAATTTTGTTATCTTTCTTTCTTTATCATCAAAATCCATTGGTCAATCATCTAATTAGCAAAAGCCCAGGTTTCCAACCCATTCTCTACAAATTTATTGTTTGGACTTTTTTGGGTTTAAGTCTGTATATCTGTTATGCTAGAAGCTCAAATTTGGACCTTACATATATATATATATCTCAAATTTCTAGACATTCATCTTATCAATTTAGTGAATAAACAAGAGTTTTTGCAGTTTACTATCAAATTTTAGACGATTTGTTTTCTTTATATCCTACAACAAAATATCCTAATTTAACATAAAAATTTGGAAGGGAAAAGTAAAATTATCCAAATTCTTTCTTATTCCTTAAACAAATATACAAATCTCCATCCAGTACAAGCCAAAACAACAACACCACACCCAAAACAAAAACAAAAAACAAAAAAACAAAACAAAAAGGGATACAACTCCATATAGATTCAATAATTCAATTTTCAAATTGAATATGTAATGGTTTATTTTAGGTTATTAAGTGATTAAAATTATTAACAAATAACTAAGCAAGTCTCTCAAAAGTAACTTGAGGAGATTGTTCAAACATCATCTGTTGACTTAGAAAGAAGCTTATGCATGATTGGGCGTGCTTTACACATGGCCTCCAATGGCATGGCCTTAGGCATAGTGAGCCCACTACCTTCGTGCATATCAACTTCTTCTGTGGTAATCCTTTCCCACTCAAAACTTTGAATTAACGAACCCAAAGTCAGGCTCACTGTACGTTGGGCGAGGCCCGCCCCTGGACAAGTCCTCCTCCCAATCCCAAATGGCATTAGATTATGTCCTTCACTCTCACCATTTTCAAACCTCTCAGGCTTAAAACTAGTTGCATCATCCCACACTTTAGGATCTCTATGTATGGCCCATGCATTGACCAATAACATTGTGCCACTTGGTACATCATATCCTCCAATGGTGCAATCAGCGGAAGACATATGGGGTACTAACAATGGTGCTGCTGGATACAATCGAAGGGTTTCTGAGATAATACTCTGAAGGTAGTGTAATTTGGAAACATTTGATTCCTCAATCAATTTATCTTCTCCAATTTGACTATCTATCTCATCTCTAGCTTTCTTCAATATATTAGGATGATTAAGTAGATTAGTCATCGCCCACTCTAATGTGACGGCTGATGTATCCGTCCCAGCAAGTACCAATGCCTGTGCATTATATATGAGATGTTTAGAATAAAACAACAATATATTAAATAAAAACGGTTTGTTCATATGTTCTGCAACATTCAACACGATGATGATGATATGTAACTAGTTAGTCTAATGTTACTGTGGATTTTTTATTTTTTTATTTTTCCCCCGAGACTTAGAATGTCACTTTTTCGCACTAGATAGCAATTCCGATGAAGCTATTAAAGAAAAATAAAACAGATAATTGTGTAACTGCTTTTAAGATGTAAGAATCAAACAAAAACATGATTTCCTAGTTTTCTCAATAAGAGATGAAGAATTATTGAGTGCACTTACCAATATAAGCCCCTTGATGATTTGGTCCGTGTAGTACTCTGGCTGTGATTTTTGCAAAGAAAGCATATGGTCAATCATAGTGTTACCCTCTTCCTCCTTATGCCTTTTCTCATCAATGAGTGCTTGCAAGAACTCATCCATCCTCTTGGAGAGACTCTTCAACTTCTTCTCCAAACCTCCATAATCCATCCACCGCAAGATAGACACAAACTCTGCTGGATTTGATGCCCCTCCGAACCTTGTTAACTCTTTAATTATCCGCCTAAACTGTCTCGCTTCTTCCTCGTCCTTCACGTCCTCACCGTACCTGTAGTATCGTTTCCCTGCCACCATTCTCATTATGTTGTTAAATGTCATCTCCAATAGCATTGATTGTAGCTCCACCTTGGCGAAACCGTGGCAAGAGTTGCGTGACAAGTTTCGTAGCAAGTGCTTGATCTCGTCACTTCGAATGCCTAAGAACTTGTTGAGGCGATTGTTTGAGAAGATTTCAAGGGTACTAATGCGGCGGAGGTTGCGCCAGTGATCGCCATATGGGGATTGATTTAAGGTGGTGTTGTTGTAGGAAACGTGCTTGCCTAGTAGGAAGGGAGGACGGTTGGCTAATACTATGTCATTCTTTGTGAAGCATTCTTCAACTGCTGATGGGGATGAAACAATGACCACAAGTTGTGAACCAAATTTGAATGAGAATATTTGACCATATTTTTGTGAGAAGGCATGGAAAGTACGGTGCAATGGTTTTTTAATGAGATGGAGATGACCTATAATTGGAAGAGAAGGTGGGCTAGGTGGGAGGTGTTTTGGTCGAGTAGTTCTTGTTTTGAGGATGAGCTTGAAAGCAACAAGAAAGCTGAGAAGAGTGAGAGACAAATATAGTAAGATGGCTTCCATGTTTATTTTTATGATATTTGATACTGAAATGATTTCTGATGCTGTGTGATTCAAGATGCATGTGATCACTACATATTTATAGGGACTAGGTAGTTAGTGTTAGAATATCATTTGTTTTAAAGGTAAATCACACGTTTACACACGACACTCTTCAAATGAGCAGAAGTCAATTTTGTGTACACGACATTGAAGGCCACGTTTTCAATGAAGTTTTAACAAATATACGCAGTCAGTGCCTCACGTCACTGACTGCGTATATTTGTCTCTCTCATTTGATTTGCGTTGCCGAGTGCGTAATCGCATTTGGCTTTGCATGCGTCATAAGATATATATCGTGTGGATAAGAGGCAATAATAGTTGTTGAGAAAATGCCAGAACTACCCTGGCAGGTTAGATCAGCTTTTACGTGAGAAGGAGAAAATATGACACCCTCGTTATATGCCAAGAACCAACCACATAGAGGCATAGAAGAAAACGTGATGGTTTTTAACACCTTATAGGAAATAGCATGAAAAGTGATTTTGGCTTCATGAAGTTATAATTTTCATGGAGTTCTCCACAGTCGTATTCTTTGACAAGTTCTGAAGAAAATTAGTCCAAATCTTCTAACCTTGTCTAGTGAGTCCCGCGGAGAACCGTATTGGCTAAAGCTGAAGGAGACCGAGAAAAGAGGGACCTCCGCCAAAGAAGAGTTCTTTATAAATTATAATTGCAACCAACAATTACTATAACAAAAAATAAAAAACCATTACGACAGTGAAGATTAAGAATAAAAATAAAATCATCGTGTAAATAAACCCAAACCAAAGAACGAAGTGGAAGATTTCTCGTCAAAAAGAATCACCCGTAAAATAAATTCTTGAGAATAATAGTCTGTACAAAGATTCCCCAAATTAAAAGAATAAAACCCACAAAGCACAGGAAATTAGAAATGAAACTTTCTCGCAGCAAAGCATCACCAAGGAAATATTCGTAAGAATAACTAAATGCCTTTAATTAAATATTAATTAAATAATATTTATTTGATCTTTGATATATTCTTTTTTTTTTAAATATCATTTTTTTATTCTTTTTACAATGAAAAATTACTAATTAAGTTTGTGTATTCAAGTTCACTAACAATTAAGTGAATCAATTTCGTACCAAATGCCGTTCGATTCAGCTAAGGAAACAATATGTTTCGATATCAGTTAATGGCGGTTTACTATTTCAAAATTACCACTATATCAATAAATAAATAAATATATATTGTTAGGTTCTAAAGTCTTAGGATAGAACTCTAATTTGTATTGTTGGCAAACTATGATCAAAACAATGTTTTAGAAGTGTTTTTAGTCTAGCTCAAAGTTGTGATTTTATGTAAAGTTGGAATCGAGTTAAAGCAGGAAGCATTATGTCTTTCGGCCTGGCTTGATCGATTGAAAGACAGGCTCAATTGATCGAAGGTCGAGCAGAATGTTTTTCTGCAGATTCGTCCAACTCAGCCTTAAGTGTTTTAAAACGTTTTTAGGATTTCTTATTTGTCCTAAGTATAAAAGGCAAACCCTAGCCACGTTTTAGTGTTGCTCATAATTGCGGTTTGTGTAAATCTCTTGTGAGATCTAGAGGAGCTTTCCTTTACACAAACTTAGGGTTTTCAAGGAGAAGATTTATCTACGCCTTAATAATCAATTCAGTTGCTGCCATTGAAGTTTAAAGAAAACACAAGCAGGTGTGCTTTTATCTGGTGGTGAATCCAAGAAAGAAGGAGTTCATGAATTCGGAGCTTGCATGTGGTCGTGTCAGTAAGTTCTACTGGTTGGTAGCAATAAGAAGTCGAGCGTGGGGGCTTGTAAGTCTTATTGTATGAACTTAGATTCTTTCAAGATAGTGGATTCAAGTTTACCTTGAGGATAACTAGGTCAAATCATCCCCAAGTTTTTACTAGTTTGGTTTCCTAAGTGATCATATCTTGTATTATTTATTTTTTGCTGCTTTGCATGATTTGATCTTTATTATTGTGATAACTTAGACTTGTTTAATTGGACTAAGTAACAATTTGGCTAATTATCTAGGTTTAATTAATTTTTTAAGGGGTCTAAAAACTATCAAGTGGTATCAGAGCAGGTAGCTCTTTTGTTGTTGATCCTTTGATCACTGAGCTGATTCTTGACCCCTGTTGTCATGGAACACGGACACTCTCTAGTTATTCCTCCTCACTTTGATGGGAATAATTATGCTTATTGGAAAGTAAGGATGAAAGCATTCCTGAAATCCATTGATGAGAGGGTGTGGAACTCCGTTGAATACGGATGGGAGAAGCCCACTACTCCTGTTAGTGAGTGGGAAACTTCTAAAAAAGAAGCAGCTGCATTTAATAGCAAGACTATGAATGCGATCTTTAACGCTATTTCTATGGAGGAATTTAAGAGAATCTCTAATGTTGAGGTTGCTCAGACTGCTTGGAATATCCTCCAGACTGTGCATGAAGGCACAAAGGCTGTCAAAATCAATAAATTGCAGCAATTGACTTCTAAATTTGAAAGCATTAGGATGTATGATGATGAATCTTTTGATGAATTCTATACTAAATTGAATGATATTGTTAATTCTGCTTTTAACTTGGGTGAAATCTATGATCAACCTAAAATTGTTAGGAAGATTCTTAGATCTTTAACTGAAGACTTTAGATCCAAGGTGACTGCCATTACCAAAAGCAAGGATGTGGACTCCATTCCTGTTGATGAACTTGTAGGATCTCTTCAATCTTATGAGTTGGATCTACCCAAAACTACCAAATCCAAATCAATGGCTCTTAAGTCAGTTGATGATGTTGAAGGTGGTGGATTTGATGATGAGTTCTCTGCTACAGAGATTGCCTACCTTGTTAAGAACTTTAGAAACTTTCTCAGGAATAGTAATAGAAAGGCAAGAGGCACAAACACTACTGAACCTAGAAATTTTAGGAAGCATGATCCCACTAAGGTTAACAACAATGATAAACCTAGAGAAAAAGTAGGTCAATCTTTCAATAATTCCTTGGGCTCTCAGTGTTTTGGATGTCAAGGGTATGGACATATGAAATCTGAATGTCCAACCTATTTGAAGTCTAAGGGTAAAGCTATGGCTGTAACCCTTAGTGATGGTGAAGTTTCTGATAATGAGTCTGATTGTAATGAGGATGGAAACTTCATTACTTTCACCACTACTGCTGTAGTTGATGAGAGCATATCTGTTGAAGAGAACCCTTTTGATGGGGAACTCTCTAAAGATGTAGATCTTCAAGAGGCCTATAATAAACTTTGCAAAGTTGCTGCAAAGGATGCTATGAATGTTGAACTTGGCCTGAAGAAAATTGAATCTCTTGAGCTTGAAAAGAAAAATTTGCTTGTTAAACTATTTGATACTAATGAACTTTTGAACAATGTGAAAACTGAAAATATGCTTTTGCTTGATAAAGTTAAATCTTTAGAACTTGATTTATCTATTGCTAGATCTGCTAGTTCTAAACTTGATCAAATGCTGAGTGTCCAAAAGTCTTCTTCTGACAAAACTGGATTAGGTTATGTTGAAAGGATCTCTGTGTCCGCTCCCCATTTCACAAAGTTTGTTCCTTCATCTTCTTCTTCTGAACCTTCCGTGAGTGAGATAGAGAGTGAAACTGTCAAACTCCCTGTGAGTAAGGTTGTTAAATCCTTAGAAGGTTCATCATCTAGGAAGATTATGGTTGATTTGAAAGAGTCTAAGTCTAAGAAACCTACCCTATCTAAGGACAAGACACATGATAAGCCTGCATGGGTTTGTCACTTTTGTGGAAAGTCTGGACATATCCGTCCAAACTGCTACAAGCTGCAAGTTGCTAAGAAAGCAAACAAACCAAAAGTACTTGTGCCTCAAGCACTTGATCCTATGGTACTTATTGGTGATTTGGTAAAGGCTTTAAACTTTTATTCCAATCCTGGAGTTGGTAATCATTCTCATGTGAATAAGAACTCCAATGCTCATGGTGCATCTAAAAGGTTCTGGATGCAAAAGACTCGATCTAACTGAGTCTTTCTGACATGGTCCTTATGCTTCATTGCTCTACCCTTTGTGACCATTGTTCTTTGGTTTTGTTTTGTTTTGTTTTTTTTTTTTTTTTTTTTTTTTTTTTTTTTTTTTTTTTTTTTTTTTTTTTTTTTTTTTTTTTTTTTTTTTTTTTTTTTTCTAGGATTTGCATAGCATAACATTCATGCATTTCATTCTAGGTGTTTTTTTTAAATAAAAAAAAAAAAAAAAAAGGAAGCACATTTTGTTTTGTACTATTCTTTTTGGTTTTTGAGAACAAGGTTGGTCAATTTATTTTCACATAACATGTCTTTTGTACCTTGTTTAGCTTTGATGAGTTTATTTATTACACTTTACTAGTTGAAATTTTGTAGTGCATATTGTGTGGGAAAGATGTTTATGGTTTTTGATTACTATGTCTTAATCTTGAAGTCACATATTTTTAAATGTTTGACTTGAACTTTTAGAGAAAGGCATAAATAATTATCTCACCACTGTTCACTAGCCAATCATGAACACCTTAGTGCATATCATAAGATTTTGTGCTCGAAAAAGTGTAGCACATGCACAAAAAGAACATAAGGTGAAGCCTCAGGTTAAATTGCTTAATTCTTAAAATCAAAATTGGTGTGTACTATTAGGCTTGATGCCAAACTCACATAACTTAAAATTGGTATGTATATTATAAGGCATAAATACAAGAAACTTACATGATTGCAAGCTTATGATCTAGGAGATGTGGGAGTTATATGATATAACTCTTTAAGTGATAGTCTCTTTTAAATTCTTTGTGATGAATTTTGTAGACTTTGTGATTGATTGCTATTCACATATCACCTCACATGTATCTCAAACTTTTGCTAGTTGCACACACTACACAAGTTACTTTTTGCTAAACTTTGTACATGTTATTGTGTGTGTTTATGGTCTAACCAACCAAGTTTTGCAAATACTTTGAATTTTGTGCAAAATTAATTTGTTGCTTGAAAATTTGTAGAGAATGCAAGAAATTTTGTTTTTTGGGAATTTGGGCTTAAAATTCTTGTTTTGAAAATCATATCATCACATACTCATGCATTTTTGTTCTTAAATTTCAATATTTTGAGTTAATTCTAAATGTTTTTCAAAAAAAAAAAAAACTATGTTTTTTCCTCAAAATTTAGTGAGCCTCTGCCTATTTCGATCAATCCATTCTGTTTTTTGATCGATCGAAAATTTTTAAATTTGATAGAGAGAGCCTCTGTCTGTTTCAATCGATTGAAACTGATTTTCAATCGATCGAACTTGTTTCAAATTGTTTTTATAGAGTCTCTGTCTGTTTCGATCGATCGAGGCTGTTTTTCGATCGATCGAAACTCGTGAATCCTATTTTTTAAAAAGCCATTTTGGACTTTTCAAAGTCACTTTTTCAAAAAAGTTTTTCAACTTTTCTCTCTCTCCGACTTGGCTAAAGGCTCCACCATCAATATTTTGTCGTTTTCCTCCAAGATTTTTGCAAGGTTTTTGTCCTTGAAGGCCGGTAAGTCTCTTTTGCCCTTCCTTTTGCATTTTATTTCTTGATTTCATGCATTTTTCATGCATTATTATGGGTATTTTCGGCACTTTCAAAATATTGGGGTTTTTTGATGTTTCGAACCTGTTTTTGTGAAATTGATCAATGGGTTTTTGTCCTATGATGCTATAATGATGATTCTTGTAGTTTAATTTGATCAATTTTGTGGTTTTTGAAAGATTGGAAATTCTAGGGTTTGAATTTGATCCGAATTGGGGATTTTTGTCTAATTGGGTTCCATTGATGAAATTGGCTTATCAAATTGATGTATTTGGTCATTATTTTTGTTATTCTATCATGTGTGATGATCAATTCGTCAATATTTTTCAAATTGATCAAGTGGTTTTCCAAATTTTGGGGTTTTTGTATTAATACCTCAATGTTCAAGCCAATTTTGTGAATTTGAACCTTTTGAACTTAATTCATTGCATTAGAACATGCATCATACCATTTAAATTTGTCATGCATCATATAGATTTTATTTCTATATTTTTTTATTATTCTAACTGCCCTTGGTTTTGGTTTTGTGTTTTGTTCTTTTGCTCTGTGTTTTGGTCCTTATCTTAGCACCATGCCTAGGAAAACTAGAGCCAATAGGACCCCTTCCACTTCCTCTGTGTCTTCCTCTAGGGTTGAGGAGTTTAGGAATGAGAAGTGTCGAGAGGCCTTTGAGAATTTGAACTGTAAGCGTAAGATATGGGCTGAGTGAGCTGCGGTCTTAGATGAGCTTGATCTGACCATTATGGCCAATTTTGAGTCTAGAGGTTGGTTGCCTCTCTTAGAGATAGATCATCCACCCCCAACCGCCCTGATTAGAGAGTTCTTCTCGAACCTCTCTGGCCACATCTATGATTCCAACACCCTTGTTAGGAGTTGGATACGAGGTGTTGAGTTTACCGTTACCCCTAGGGTAGTGGCTGAGGCTCTTGGGGTTCCAGTTGTTCGGGAGCCTGACTATCCCTATGATAAGTTACCCTCATTAGATGTAGTCATGTCTTACATCACTGGGTCATCTATTCAGTAGGGTTCTGATCCTCGGATCACGTCCGCTGAGCTTATCGAGACTGCCTATCTCTTCTTTAGGATAGCGTGTCATTCGTTGTGGCCTATCTCTCACTTCCACACTATCCCTTTAGAGCGATGTGTGTTTTTGTATGCCTTTGTTTCTGGAGCGTCTATCAGTTTTCTACACTTGTTCCTTCGTTCTTTGAACAAGGTTCATAGGAGTTCTGCCGTAGGGCATGTGCTGATTCATCCTATTTTCATTCATAGGATTTTGCTTTTCATAGGTCTAGATGGTTTTCCGTTTGGTGACCCTGTTCATGTTATTGCTCCCATAGGTGCCACCTTTCTTCGTCAAAGGGCTTCTCAATTGAGAGTTTCTCATTCTCGTCTTAGAGGTGCGTCATCTAGTGGTGTTCCCCCTCCTCCCTCTTCTACAGGTGTTGATGCTGCTGCGACATCAGGTGCTGCTGCTGATGATGATGTTCCTCCACCGACTGCTACGAATGATTCCGACATTCGTCGCACGTTGGATCATGTCTTGACCGTTTAGGCAGCTCATGGACAGATTTTGGTGGACATGCTCGATGAGATCCGTGTCTTGTGTGCGGAGTTAGCGCAGTTTAGACGACCTCCCTTTTGATGATGGATTCTGTTTGCCCTTTGGCATTCCGTCACAAAAAGGGGGAGTACTTTGTAGAGTTTTTGCTTTTAGGGGGAGTTTATTTGTTTTTGGTTGGAGCTTGTGGAGTTTAGATTGTATCTAGGTGCTTCACTTTGTACTTTACATTTTTAGCTCTTGCCATGTTTTTGATTGGGATATTCATGTTAGGGGGAGTTTTATGTTTTGTTGGTACTTTATATGTTTCTTGTTTCAAACTGCTTATTGATTTATATTTATGAGCTATTCATTGATATTTGTCTTTATTTGTGTGTTGTTTGAAATCAAGAAGTTATTTTGTTTACTTGTATTGTTTCCACACATGAGGTTATGCATTTTGTTTAGTGTTTCAGGAAATATACAGGTTGATTCAATTGAGCTGCTGTCTACGCTTGCAACTGATGAATAGTAGTTAGGATTGAATTTGTTTTATGAGCATTATTTTGTAAAGGGCTTTTTATTTTGTAAACTTTGAGCTTCTAGTTGTGTTTTGTCACGGATTGCCAAAGGAGGAGTTTGTTAGGTTCTAAAGTCTTAGGATTTTTTGTATTTAGAACTCTAATTTGTATTGTTGGCAAACTATGATCAAAATAATGTTTTAGAAGTGTTTTTAGTCTAGCTCAAAGTTGTGATTTTATGTAAAGTTGGAATTGAGTTAAAGCAGGAAGCATTGTGCCTTTCGGCCTGGCTCGATCGATCGAAGCTCGGGCAAAATGTTTTTCTGTAGATTTGTCCAACTCAGCCCTAAATGTTTTAAAACGTTTTTAGGGTTTCTTATTTGTCCTAAGTATAAAAGGCAAACCCTAACCACGTTTTAGTGTTGCTCATAATCGCAGTTTGTGTAAATCTCTTGTGAGATCTAGAGGAGCTTTACTTTACACAAATTTAGGGTTTCCAAGGAGAAGATTTATCTACGCCTTTATGATCAATTTAGTTGCTGCCATTGAAGCTTAAAGAAAACACAAGCAGGTGTGCTTGTATCTGGTGATGAATCCAAGAAAGAAGGAGTCCGTGATTTCGGAGCTTGCACGTGGTCGTGTCAGTAAGTTCTACTAGTTGGTAGCAATAAGAAGTCGAGCGTGGGGGCTTGTAAGTTTTATTGTATAAACTTCGATTCTTTCAAGATAGTGGATTCAAGTTTATCTTGAGGATAGCTAGGTCAAATCCTCCCCAGGTTTTTACCGGTTTTGTTTCTTGGGTGATCATATCTTGTGTTATTTATTTTCCACTGCTTTGCATGATTTGATCTTTATTATTATGATAACCTAGACTTGTTTAATTGAACTAAGTAACAACTTGGCTAATTACCTAGGTTTAATCAATTGTTTAAGGGGTCTAAAAACTATCATATATAATTAAATGTAACACTAGTTATTTTCATTAACATATTAAATAGATTATTTAAATAATATATAATTATATACCATATATTTCTCTAGAAAATAAAATTTTATAAAACTAATCTTTTCTTTTAGTGATTATTGAATTAGTTAATATAATTTTAATTTTATTATAATCAGTACTTTACACACATTATTTTTGGTAAGGTTGCTATGCATACTAATATATTAGTGAAAGTATCATGCCTTACATGGCTTTAATCATGAATTATATATATATATATTAGAAATAATAACTAAATAAGTTATTATTACATCATTTTAGAAGTTGTTTCTAACAAAATAATGAATGATTATTATTATATAAAATGCATAATTTTGTATATTTGTACTTATATATAATATCTCTACTTAGAATAATCAATAAAAACTTTTCTAATTATTTTTTTATAATTCCTTATGCATTAATGAAGAGGGTGATTTGAACTTAAGCAGTTAAATATTTTATAATACTTGCATAAATAAAATTATCCTAAAATAATTAATTACAAACTTAAGATTAAAAAATCAATTTTATTTGTACACCTATCATAAATTTCATTTTTAAGTCTTATTTTGATATTTAAATCATCTATTTTAGTGTTGATTTTTTTCAAATGGTTAACACCCTAACATATAAAACTTGAGCAATGTCTCTAATTATATTGTGTTTTAGCCTTAATGAACACATATATTAATATTACACATGAAAGAAAAAAAACCAAATTTCAGAACTTAAAAAAAAATGAAAAAAAAAAGGATAAATAAAGATAGACTTATATTGGATTTCAGAATGAATGTAATTTAGCCAAATATTTTCAATGATCTAAAGATATGGGGCCAGGGAACTTATGGTCCGACCCACGCTCTATTAGGGCTCGGGGCCCGTGCCGAGGAGGGTATGTGCCGAGGACGAATGGGAAAAGGTCGAAGTGTCGAGGGGAATAGCCGAGGACGACCTTGTCCTCGGCACTCCAGGATTTCAAGGGGAAGAGCAACGTCTCGATGAAGGTTGCCCCCAAAAAGCCCCCTTGAAGGAGATGCGAGTAGAATGGGACGCATGTGGGGGTACGGTGCAAAACTGGTTCAGGGTAAATACATCCCCTCCGCATTAAATGCACCCGCCAGTGTCCTGACCATGTTAATGAGAAAAGACGCCTGGACAGGGTGACTTCGATCATCGCAACTAACAGAAAGCAAGGAGGGACAGCTGATGGGACGGGTACAGAAGTAGGCACCTGTTTGACCAACAAGTGGAGGGCTAAGATCAACCAAGAAGGGCTATATAATGTGAAGGTTAATGCACCAAGAAGGCGGCTGGGAAAAAAAGCCAAAAACCAGAGCCTCCTAGCCCGCCTCAAGGAGAAAGACTCCTAGGGTGATCACGATTAAATTATGTATGAACACCACGGAAAACCACCGTCTTGTGACCAAGGCCTAGCCTTTCAAACCCACGCTCTATAAATGATATTGTTTGGGTCCTCTTTACGTGCGAACCCAATATTATCTTGGAGTCGTTACGAATCGTGCCCTTACAAAAGAAATATAGGAGGAATTCTAAATTGAATTTAGTCATAATTTCGAAGAAATATTAGAGGAATTCCGCATATTAAGAAATTAACATAAAGTACAAACAGAATTTTAAAATATAAAAAAAAGATAAGCATTGATAAAGTTTAGCAATCAATAAGTAATAATAACTAGGAATTCTAAATTGAATTTAGTCATAATTTCGAAGAAATATTAGAGGAATTCCGCATACTAAGAAATTAACACAAAGTACAAACAAAATTTTAAAATATAAAAAAAGATAAGCATTGATAAAGTTTAACAATCAATAAGTTGGAATCAAATTGCATTACAGCACATGAAAGAAATATTTTGAACCAAATTTTTCGTAGTGACAAACAATTGAAAAAAATCAAAACACCTATAAACTAAACGCATAGATTATCCAAAACCTAAAACACACAAAATAGTTCAAAAGTTGATCATTTTAAAAATAAATAACTTAAGTACCTAAATTTAAACTATTGTTAATTTTATCTCTTAATTTGAGAAAATATATCCTAACAATTAATAAAAAATTAATTTAATAATTAATATTGAGAGTAGTTGTTTATTAGGAAAAAAAAATTGTTCTAGAGGGAGAGAGAGTATTATATAAATTTATCAACTCCTATGAATCTATATAGCATATATATCCTTCAATTACAAATACTTCTAAATAAGTTGCAACTTGAAGAAAACAGGAAAAAAAAAAAAAAAGTGGGTTGCAAGAGAGATTCTATGGAAAGACCATTGGTGAACATATATAAGGTTTGAAATTTTGATAATAGATTTTCATCTGGAGTAGGATTTAAATTTCTAAAATTCAGATGCATGTTGCATGCCTTGTTAAAACACCTTATTTGTTAGGGTCATATTTTCTATATAATTGGCTAATCATTTGACCAAACACACTTACTTGTAATTAGGTAGATTTAAGTTGGTTTTAATATATCATGAAGAATGTTGTTCAAACATATCAGGTGGTATCTTTTGTTAGGATATATATGTTTCACATGTTAAGAACATATGTCATGACTTTATGTAATTGGCTTATCCTTTGACAAAACGCACTTTACTTGTATTTGGGTAGATTTAGGATGTGTTTAAATACTTCAAAAAACCATGTTTCAAGAAACCATGTTTCAAGATCAAGTGTTGAAACCTTCAAGTCTGTCCAAGAAAACAAGTTTTTCCAAGAAAACAAGTTGATAGTGCAAATTCATTAAAACTCGACAGCTGTATCTATCGAACTTAAGAAAGCTATTCAAAGTTCGGTGTGCTTGACACCTGCTCGATAGCTGCTCGACACCTCCTATCTGTCGAGGTTTAAGATTTTCAGAATTCAAATCTGATTTTCTTGGGATCCGTGAATATGTCTTTGGACCTTCTTTTCTCCTAACCCTAGACATATAAAAAGATTGTTTTAAGGGCCGTCAAACAGTTCATAAGTTGCACAAGTTTTGAGCAAACTTTGTTCAAGCAAATTGTGACCGGAGAGGAAGTTCTTACCCTAATTCATCTCTTTCTTTTGAAGAAGTTGCTGTGTATGTGCACCATAGGGTTTTGTGACCAAGTATCTTCTTGATCTTTATTGTGTAGATGAACTGAAGAACTTTGCAACCAACAACCTTCTTAGTTGATGATTGAAGTCGCGTACTGGGATCCGCGCAATTGGTTAGTCACTTACTTGGGAGTCATGCATCTGAAAGGGGAACTGTCACTAAAGAACAAGTCCAATTGGGTATTGGGGTAAAAGTTCAACTGTGGGTTGGTAAGGTACTTGGGATTCCTTTACTTATAACCGTTTGTTGTGATAATAGTGGAGTTTCGGGAGTGGTGACCTAAAAATCACTCGGTCGGATTTTTGCCGTTAGGTTTTCCCTATGCATAAACAAATCACCGTATTATTTGTTTTCCGCTGCGTTATTAGTTTATTGGTGATTTGTTTGTGCTACCACGCGTTTGCATGATAAATTGATTAATTAATAACTAGGCTAATTAATTAATTAATTTCTATTACAATGGGTCATTTAGTTTGTGGCCTATCATCTTTAAAGACATGAAGATTGATCTAAGAAACAAGTGAAGAAAAGCTAATTCATTAAGTGTCGACAAAAGCTTGACAGATATTGTAATCGAGGAAATGAAGAAACTCGACACAAGCTCAATCTATCAAGATCTACGATTTCATAATTTTCAAATCTGAAATTCAACCCATAATGACTTGTTTGATTAGGATTTCTTTTCACACAATGCTAATCATATATAAGGCTTATTTTAAAAGTCATCAAGCACGGATACAGAGACCTAGAACTCATATACTCTGTGTGAAGCTATTGCGTTTGTACACCTTAGAGTTTTGTAATCAAGTGCTTCCTGATCTTTATTGTTGATGAAGTGAAGAACTTTGCAGCTAACAACAATCAATTAAGTTGCTAGAGTTAGTCACATACTAGGATACATGTAAAGGAGTTAGTCACAGATTGGAGATTTGTGCAACAAATGAAAGAACGCTACAACAAGATCAAGTCCAATTGAGTATTGGAGCAAAGGTTCAACTATAAGTTGGTATTTTGGGATAAGCTAGGGTAGTGGTAAGATTCCTTATACTTGTAACCACTTGATTATTTTGGGATAAGCTAGGGAGTGGTGACCTTAAATTCACCCGTTGGGGTTTTTGCCTTGTGAGAGATTTTCCCTATTTGTTAACAAAGCACCATGTCAATTTATTTCCTATTGTATATTAGCTATTTGGTGATTTGTTGGTACCTCTACGATTTTCATGTAATTTGACCTAATTAATCAACTTGGGTAATTAAATTAATTAACCAGGTTCAATCTATTTATTGTCTCTATCAACTAAAACTTAGATGCATGTTGCATATATTGGTAAAAGAGTTATTGTTATTTTATCTAAAGAATCGATAAGAAAAAATAAGTTGTTGTCCTCTCAATCAAAGAAATTATTTTTATCTAAAATATTTTTGTAATTTAGTGAACCCAATTAGCATAACCATGACTTTTAACCCTAATTTTAAATTATATATAATATATGATTAGCCAAGACTTCTTGGAAAAAAAAAAAACCCAAGCCCAACATAATTTTTTTACTCCTCCTAGTTGTTTCTTCCCACCATTTTTCATTTAATTTTTCTTTTCCTTAATATCCACACATTACCAATCTGGATTACAACTTCCCATGTCCTTAATCTCTTTCAAATGGTTTTTGATAAAATCTTATCTATTTTTCACGCGGTATGAGGATGAGAATATGTTAAGCACCCAACCCCACCTGACTCGTGAGTCAGCTTCCACTCATTGTATTCCAAGTCATAATCTCATTAAAGACATATTTAACTTGTTATTCTAAAACACACACTCTAGCATAGTCGTCGTAAGTCACAACTATGATGGCTCTCTCTCTCTCTCTCTCTCTCTCTCTCTCTCTCAAGAGACATTGGTTCATGGGTCTTCTGTGATGATCATTGTGGATTTTGGAGGATGTGAACAGCGACAATTGTTGTGGACGGCTTTGAGTTTTTTTCTATTTGGATTTTTTTTTTTTTTTTTGGGATTAGTGGTAGGTTGTGGGTTATTGGTGGTGGTAGTGGATTTTGGGTTATGGGTTTCGTGGTTGTGTTTAGGGCTGTGGATTTTCTGGGGCATCTCTTTCATTTCTGTTCTTTTTCCTCTAATCTCACCTAACTTTCTCTTTATATTTTCTTTTTCCTTTGCTTGATCTATTTGTTTTTTCTTTGAATGGCTGAATCTTACCCTTGATGGGTCTTCTTTCTCACATCTCTTCCTCTTTGTTATAGGCTAGATTTGGGTTTGGCCAACGTTTTGTGGTGGATCAAATTCGGTTGGGTTAAGGACTTGGGTTGTGTTTGGTAAAGTAAATTTTAGGGAGGATGGAAAACTTTGAAGAGAAAATGGGAGGGAAATTTTTTTTATAGTATGTTTGGTTGGGTGGGGAGGAAGAAAACAAAATGGTGAGGCCGGGTGTTTTCTCCTCAGGATGACCAAAAAATTTTCTTCCTAAAATGGAGATTGAGAAAACTGGAGGGGGAGATTGAGCCAAAACTTTGTGCACCAGGATTGGCTGAAATGCCCATGTTCACTTGCGCATAGGCTTCGTCCACGCCTAGTTGCCTTTTTTTTTTTCTTTTTTCATCCACTTGCACATTTACAATTACTTTTACTTAAAAAAATGTGTAATTTTTTTGTTTGCACATACACAATTTTTTTTTGGTAAAAAAATGTGTTGTTTTTTTGTTTTATTTAATGGGGACATAATCGTAAATTTATACCAACTTCACTTT
Source organism: Quercus lobata (assembly GCF_001633185.2). Taxonomy (NCBI): domain Eukaryota; kingdom Viridiplantae; phylum Streptophyta; class Magnoliopsida; order Fagales; family Fagaceae; genus Quercus; species Quercus lobata. The sequence continues at coordinate 14,971,891 of NC_044910.1, forward strand.
TCCATCCTGTCATTTTTCTTCTCAACCTAACAAATAAGTTTTCTATCTCTCCACTTTTCCATCCTCCCAACCAAAAACAAATGAGAGAAAACTAAATCTTTTCTATCCTCCCTTTTTTTTCCCCTCCTCATTTTCTATCCTCTTTTCCACTCCTCTCCACTTTTCTACCCTTTAGGCCATTGGGATTTCTTGGTTTCTTCATGAAGGAGAAGAGGTTTTTCCTTTTGGTTTCTTGGCTACCAAGAAATGAATGGAGATGAGACTTTAATTGGCTTTTCTTTTGATTTTCTTGGCTACCAAACATGGAATGGATAAGATTTCTTTGACTTTTCCTTTTGATTTCCAAGGCTAACCAAACACGGTCATTAGTAATATTCTATTTTTTTTCTTTTAATTTTATTTTAAGGATAAAAAAAGAATAGAAAAAAAGAAATCATTATGTTATTGGAAATTCAAAGAAAAATGGGAAAAAGCCAAAGGATCAAACATGATTACAGGAAGAAGATTCATTGAGAAACAGAAAGGCAATTAGCATTGTGTTTGTGGGTTGGACGAAGAGATAGAGCGGGAGAGATAAACAGTGTCGTAACGTAATTTGTGTTTTAAGGACCAAGTTGGTCTGTTTGAAATGTTTTAGAACTGGTTTATTAACCCAAACCTTAAGGTAGGTTAGTAAAATTTACCATTTTTTTTAATTCTTCTCATTTATTTTATTTGAGGAATATTATTGTTAATATGGAATGATGCAATTGAATGTTATATACAATCTAATTCGATTAAAGAAGTATGTAATTTAAGAAGAAAACAATTTATATCAAAATATATCACCAATTTTTAAACTTCAATCTCACTAATTTAGTAAATAAATAAGATTTTTTTTTTAAAATTAACTTTTAAATTTTTAACAACTTGAAATATATGCATTGTGGGCACACCGCCCCACACTTGCGGGTTGCATGGCCCACTTTCTTTTTTTTTTTGGGGGATATGACACTTAGTTTAGGTTTAGGAACCAAAATGGAGGTCTAAATCCGGAGTTAGACTAATGTTGATAAGAAGGTTTTAGGCACCCAACCTTACCTGACCTGTGGGTCGGCCTTTAATAATGTTGATGAACCACATTTAGTTAAGGAGATTATTAACAAAGCCAAGTCCAATCATGAAACTGAATCAATTAAAAGTTCACACACATGGAAAATATTATATCACATCATGGTATAAAAGAATAGAAATTCAAATAAAACAAGTCAAATCAAATATAATATTATATCCAAATCAAATATTTACAACCTAATTAATCAGTAATAAAATCATGTATTAAAAGGAAATAAAACATGTTAAATATATCATCATGGAAAAGTCAAGCTGAAAATTAGGGCAAGAAACTAATTTATATTTCTCATCCTAACCCTAGATGTTCATGGTCAAACTATATAACTGAATATGACAGATATCAAAGTAATTAGATCAAACAATCAAGAAATGGATTCGGTCTTTTTCTAGGTTAAGCTGCGTATGCATGGAGGAGTTTTCGTATGCATCTTTACGAGCATGCATATGCATCTTCAACCATGCACATTCATCTTGATATAGAAACACAATTCCAGAAATATTCATATGTTTGTGGACGCTCAGAAAAAATTATCCCCCAAGAGTTTCAGACATTAGGTGCTTTGGCAACGTAATTTACATGTGCCTGTGTTTCTAGGGTGAGGTGTATGTGTGCTTTGACTTTTTATTAGGTGTGATTGGTCACCTATTTGTCTAATTTTTTTTTTATCTAATTAAATAAAAAAACCAAATTGGGAGTTATTAATTAATTAAGGTAGAACAACGTCTTGAACCAAACATTTTGGATTTAAAAGTTTGGTTACAGGTGAAGAAGGTATTAGACACCCCACATGGTCTATCCAAAGAATATTGCTTCATTTTAATTTAACAATAACATACACATTTTAATATAAAAAGAAATAAAAAAAAAATAAAAAAATTAAATGCTTGGCATTTTGATTTTCGAAAAATGTTTTGTACAAAACAAATAAGTTTGGCCGTGCACGAGGATAATTGTGTTAATTGCTAATGTTATTATATTTCTTTGACTTGACCCACTGTCTGCTGACTTTGTGACTTGGGCTCTTAGTCTTTTGGCTATTGTGTAGGTGTAATTGTGTTGTTTGCCTCTTGAGTGAGGAGTGCGTTAGGGTTGTGGGGCATGCATTGGGCAATTGGGGTAGTGGACTAGACTAGTGGGCAGTAAAGTAAATAAACAAGAAATTATAAAAGATAAAGAAATTAAACTATGTAAGGTCGTAATGCAGTGGGGGTGAGCCGGTGAGGAAGTATATTTTCAGTCCTTACAATGTGCAAAGTAGGGATTGTTTGCTAGACTGGTAGTGGTTAGTAAAGAAAAATAATGAAACAACTAAATAACAAAAATTTATGTTCGATTAAATCGTTAATAGAATCATGCTATGGACACAACAATTCTTTTCATGCTTATGTGAACTTGCTAAAAAGTTAGTGAATACATAGAAGTATGACATGTATCCATTAAACTATTTGCTTGTGAAGTTAAAGAAGTTTTTCCACAATAAAATATATAAAGAATGAACTACAGAATCTAATGGGAGATCAATAGATAAATAATTGCTTGGTTGTGTGTACATTAAAAGAAATGTAGCTTACAGCATTGACAATAAAATTATCATACAACGATATCAAAATATAAAAACTCATAAATAGACATTGTAAAACTTTATATATTTGCGGGTTTTTTTTTTTTTTTTGGTCAATATATGAATTTCTCTTTTTATTAGATTATGTAATTTAAGTTTCTTAAGGACCACCTTAGAAAATATTTCTAGAGCAGCCACTGTTCCCTGCCTCATGCCTTAAAAATGTATTTTTAATTTTAAGTCCTCTTACACTGGTGAAAGCAGGTGATATGATTAGTCTTCCTAAATATTAAATACTCATTATAGCAAGAAGAGCCCAATTTGTACACATTTGTTTTTACAACTTGCGACTTAATAAGGTGTGGTGTAGATGAAAACGCGATGACATTGGTGCCTTATATTTCGACTAATCACAATGTACTACCTTTGTAACTTATAAAAAGATTCTAAAAAAGAAAAGTCTATCCCTATTATTGTTGTAATAAAAAAACTTTAAATTGGAGCAATACCTAATACGAACTACATTAAACAAAACAATAATGTCTTGTTTTGCTTTGCGATTCCCATCCCCCCTCCCCTCCTCACTTTTATTCTTTTTTTTTTTTTTCTCTCTCTCTTTTATACTTACGGCCGTAAATAAACTTATTTATTATTAATAACCTGGGTTCAGCTAGATAAAAGCCATTTTGCTTGTTTTCTTAACAAATGATCCAAACTTATTCATAACTTTAAGTTTGACTATTAAAATGTCAAGCTCTAGCGTAGTAATATGTTAGTAAACAAGCTTATATATAGGAGACTCAGTGCGTGTGTTAGGAACACCTAGTATAGGCATATAGATAATAATATTGTAACGTTGAATTTAGGTGGTTAGCAAGTTAGAATTCCTAGAATTCAATCAAATTTAACAAATGTTGGAATCATTAGTGCATATGGGGAATAATAGAACCGATAGGATAAGGCCATATGGCAATAGAGTAGTTTTATGGTTCTATAAATACCTAATTGTAATCACATTTAGAGAGCATTGGAATAATATTGCAAATTTTTGCCATAAGTGCATTTTCTCTCTCTTAATCTCTCTTAATCATTTTAATAGAGGGTTATTGCCTCAAATCTAGTCAAATCACAGACAATTTTAAATCAACTTTTCATAAGTTCCTAAACGAATGTCATTTTATCTAATTAAATAAATAAAAATAAATAAATAAAAACCCTTTCCCATTCAAAGCATTGAATCAATGGTCCTAGAGTTAGGTTCACTATAAGTTGGGCGAGGATCGTACCGCAGTACAAGTCATTCTCTTGATACCAAATGGCATCAACATATGTGCTTTAGTCTCACCATATTTATACCTCTTGGGTTTAAAACTAGATGCATCATTCCATACCTTAGGATCTCTATGCATGGCCCATGCATTGACCAGTAACAGTCCTCTACGTGATACATCATATACTTCAACAATGCAATTATTGGAGGACATATGGGGTCCGAGTCGGCCACAAGATCTATTAATCAAAGGGTTTCTAAAATAACACTTTAAAGGTAGTGTAATTTGGAGACATCCGATTCCTCAATCAATTTCTCTTATCCAATTTAATTGTGTACCTCATCTCTAGCATTCTTCAACATATTAGGATGGTTCAGTAGATTAATCAGTGCCCACTCTAATGCTTTTGTAAAGCGCAGTATCGCGGACTTCGGGAATTATTCTTCTCGTTTTGGCCATATCCTTCTTGACATTCATGCCTCTTTGTCTCGATTGTCTTGGTTCTCAGTGTCGCATATTCACAAGGAGGATAATTTTGTTGCTCATTCTTTAGCTAGATATGCTAGGCTTGTTTCTCATGATGTTGTCTGAATTGAGGACTCTACTCCTCCGGCTTTGGACTCTTTGTACTTTGATACGGATCATTTTGCCTCTTAATTAATATATTAGTTAGCTTTCAAAAAAAAAAAAAAGTATTGAATTTCTAGAGTTCAATCTCACTAATCTATATATATTATATTATATATAATAAAAGTTTGGCTTAGACGCTGTGGCTACGCTATATGGCTTCACCAAATTGCAGAAATTTTAATAGATTTTTGAACAATAAATATAATTTTTTCATGCTCTTATCTTTTTCTCCTATCATTTTTAAGTTGATAAAAATTTTATTTTAAAATCACTTCTTTAGATAAAGTTTGATAGACACAAAAACTCAATAATTTAATATAAACTTAACTTCTTCTCATCCATTAAGAAAAAAAAAAAATATATATATATATATATATATTCTTGAGCTTCACACTTTCATGAATTTTTATAGATATATATATATATATATATATATTGTTCTTATCTTCTTAAATTGCAGGATTTTTATTTTTTAGATTTTAAAAAAAATAGATATATATTTTTTTTTGTTCTTATCTTCTTCTCCTATAATTTTTTTAAAAAAAAATTTCAGCTTCACACTTTCATAAATTTTTACTACACGTACAAAAATTGAAAAATTTTGTTTAGATTTTAAAAATTGCAATATTTTGGATAAAGTAGAAGTTTAGTTATTATTATCAACTTAAACTCTAATCCTTAATCAATTTTTAGGTCGTACACGAAATCTTAATCAACCATTGAATGTTTATCAATTTTGTTTAAATTACCATTCATTTGTAGTTTTGTACTATAATTCATTAAAATAAAAATGTCTATCCTTATTAGTACTTTCTTTCTTTATACTAATATGAAATTCTATCCATATTTATCCAATAAAAATGATCGAAGGAGATTTAGTTTAAGTATAAATCATCTAAATTCAAACTTTATCGGATTAAGAAGTTACCTCCTTATAAAAGCAAAGATTTAAAATCTTATCTCACTCTAAAATACAATACAGGTATTATTTTGCTTAACTGTGTTTCTCTCTTTACTTTTTGTTTTTTTTTTTTTGGCTTTAACAATGTTGGTGTGGTAATGCTTTTCATGAGTACTTATTTTTGATGTTGCAGCTTTTATAATAGAAAAGTGCTATGTTTCTCCTCTCTTCCCTACCTACAACCTTGCAGGTAATTTTTTTTTTCTTTCATCAAATTGAATAGATTTTGTGTATTTGTTGCCTTTTTATTATATATAATATGATTTTTATCAACAAGTTTTATAAATAGGCTGAAATTCTATGTTTGATCACACCTTTTAGTGTTTTTTTTTAGAAGTCAATATAGCAAGCAATATATTTGTATTTTTTAATTTCTTATAACATGATTATTTGTTGTTGACATCAATATTTTATAATGGATTTAATTTGTTATGGCTTTTGTTTGGTGTTTTGTTTTATGTAATCTATATTCTTTAATTAAAAGCAAAATTTTGTGTCAAACATGAAATTGGATACGAGAGAATCCATCCGTCCAAATTTCTATGTAAGTCTATCTTTACTTAACTTCGGAGTTTTTTTTTAAGCTAAAAAAATTGGATATTTTTTCATTAATGAATTGAGGTTTTGGCTTAATTTTGTTTTCAACCACTTCAATTATTGAATTCATTATTTTTTTCATGTGTAATATTAATATCTGTTTTTTTTATAATAAAAAATATATATATGTGTTCTTAAAGGCTAAAACACAATACAATTACAAACATTACTTTAAGTTAGGGTGTTATATTTATTTATTAGTAAGTTGGAATGTTACATTTAAGTTAGAGTATTATATTTTTATTCATTATTAATTTAGAATGTTACATGTGGATACATATGCTGGTTTAGGGTTGATATAACTTATAATCATTTGAATGAAATCAACACTAAAACAAATTATTTAAATATCAAAATAAGAAATAAAAATTAAATTTCTTTTAAGTGTACAAGTAAAATTTATTTTTTAATCTTAAATTTTAAATTAATTCTTTTCTTATTTGTTATTAAATCATATTATATCATATTATCTATATATATATATATATATATATAACTGAAGCCTCTGACCTCTCCACAATTTTCCACATCAGCATTATTTAAATAAAAAAATAAAAAACAAAAAATCAGTAAAAAAAATACATAACCTACTAAAACACTACTAATCACACGTTTAAACCTCTTTGCAACTCTGTTACCTATCCTACTAAAACACTACTAATCCTATTAAAAAGTGAAACACAAGAATCTTCTCCTAATGCAATTCAACACGCTTTGTTAATATGTAAAATTTTCGATCTGGGAGAGAAGGGCTATTATATTGACGTTAGGGTCATCGTCTTGAAACTTATCTCAAACATTCACCCGAATTGTGATTTTTCACAAGTGGCGATCCATTGTAGCTTTTGATATTGAGTTAAAGTTGTAATGCCTACAATTCCATCTCCCTCCCATATTTGTGTTAATCCTTCCTTGCAACATCAAAGGTTCTATTCTTAATTTTTATTCTTCCATTCAGTTTTGTTTAGATTTAATCTTCTCGATTTTTGTTCTAGAGATTGGGCCTCCTGCCAAAAATAAATTGAAATAAGGTTAAAGGTATGCTAATTTAGAATTAAAATTTTCCAAATTCTTGGTTTTGGATTGTCGATTTTTGTTTTCTGGTTAGAATTTTTTCCTGCTTGGCAAATATTTTTTTTTCCACTTGCGCCTGAAATAAATTTCTGATTTTTTTTTTTTTTTTTTTAGTATAGGGTTAATTGTTTGTCTATGTACATCTAATTTCTAAATATTAGTGTTGTTTGGGTTATTGGTTTAGGATCATCTTTTTTGGATTTAATAAATTTGAATTTAGGATATACATGATGATATATATATATATATATATATATATATATGTATGTATGTATGTATGCGTGAATGAATTGGTTGGCATAGGGTTTGGTTTGAATTCTGAGTTTTCTGCTATTGCAATTCACTTGAAACTTGAAATTTTTACTGTATTTGAAAAACCAAAGTTCTTTTTAGGGTTTAATCTAATGTAGAATTGTAGATTATCACATTGTTTGGCTAGGGCTACATTGCAGTTGATGCATGCTTTGGGCCAGGTTTCATTAATTTTTCAAATCCTACATGAAGCAAAAGTCTCTAAACAACCAAGAAAACAAACACATCTTCAATATTGTTCTCTTGCTGCCACAATACACTGGCTCCACTATTGCTATAACTATTTTCACCAGGGGTAACCAATCTTTTTGTTATATTTCTCTATTGTGAAGTTATATATTCTTTTGTTTTGTTTCAATAATTTCTAGGCTCTAAATCATCTAATTTTTTTTTTTTTGGACTTTTGGAAATTTACATTTGATTCTTTGATTTCTCGCTTTTTTTTTTTTTTTTTTTTTTTTTTTTGCAAGATCTAAAATTGTCTAACAGATTTCAACAACTATATCCACAAATTATTCTTTTGAAGGTAACTCATCGTTCTCTATATTTCTTTGTTGTGTAATCACATAGACATATATATATATATATATATATGTTTTGCTTTTTTTTTAGGCTCAGAATATTCAGATTCTTTCTCTTATATTTCTCTGTTGTGTGATCAAATATTTTCATTATACTTTAATAATTTCAGCTTTGAATCTTATACATGATACATTTATGCAAAATTTTCCCGTGCATTGCATGGGTTAGTGACTAGTATATAATAAAAGTTGGGCTTTGACGCCGTTATTGCGCCACGTGACTTCACGAAATTGTAGAAATTTTATTAAATTTTTAAAGAACTAAAAAAGAATAGTATACTAGCTACCAGGACTCTAATTTGTTCTTATCATTAAATAAAATTAGATTAACATTATTTTTTATTTGTTAGGATATATTTCTTGAATTAAGGGATAATATTTAACATACAAAAATTTAATTTAGATAATATTTATCATCTAATTAACTTTATTTTTTTATTTGTTAGGATATATTTCTTAAATTAGGGGATAATATTTAACATACAAAAATTTAATTTAGATAATATTTATCATCTAAATTTTCAAAATTTTAATATTACTAAATTAATATTATTTTATCAGAATATCAAGCTACAAAACTTGATTATTAAGGGATAAACACAATCCAAACTCTTTATGAGGTGATTAATATAAATCTATCCCAAGAAACAGTATATATCTCCATTAATTTGATAATCTCTATCTATCCCAAAAAATAATATATATCTCCATTAATTTGATAATTTTATATATATATATATATATATATATCAAAATTGCTTATAGCTATTAACCATGTTCTCTTTCTCTCTCTTTTTTTTTTTTTAATTTTTAATTTTTTATATGTTACGTTATGTTGAATCAACTCTTTTTTTTTTTTTTTTTCTTTTTTTCATTCTATTCATATGACCTTTTTTTAATTCCAATTTTTATGGGATAAAAACAAACAAATTGATTAAATATCTTTAATTTTAATAAGATTTAAATGAATTATATTTCAAATGGAACTCTACCAATATATATAACCCTATATATCCTTTTTGGAGTGAAACTTATTTCAATATGTGAATGCCTAAATCTCATGACAATGCAGGTATGTATTCTTTCTTCTTTTATTATTATTATTTTTATTTTGTTTATTGTCTTTGGTGTTATTATTGGTTTTTTTTTTTCATGTAATTTTAATCAATGAATTCAAAACATTCGAAAACATTGTCAAGTTTCTAAAGGCTCCTTCTTTGTTTTTGTAAGGTTGAATTTAATCAACCATCTTATTGGCTTTATTCCGTACCAAATTTGCTTGTATTTCAGCATTTAGTACCCTGTATTTTTGGTGGGTTTGTTGTAAGGGCAGTGACTGCTCAAGAGTGTGCAAGAAAACAGAGACTCGCGGCTTGATCTCGCGGGTGACTCGCGGCTGCAAGTCGCTAGATGCAGCACACGTGCCAAGCATGCCAGAAGGTGAACAATCATGCTAGCTGGAGCACTACAGGACAACTGGCCATACGGTTATCTCACGACTGGGTCTTGCGACTCAGTCAAGTCGCGAGGCCAAGCCGCGACCCACCCCTGTTTTGAAAAACCTGACGTTTCACATTCTCCTCTCACCCCAGTATAAATACCCCTTATACCCACAAATGGAAGAGTGCTTCCAGAGAGAATTTTGAGAGAGAAACCCTAGAGTAAAACAAGATTGATTCACCTACAATCTATACATTAGAGTCTCTTCAAATTCCTCAACTCTCTTCCTCTCCATTGTCAAACCCTTGAGAGGCATTTTACCAAAACCTTGTTCTCACCATATTCATCACTGTGAGAGGGTTGTTTGGTGTTCTAGGAAGCGGTTAGGAAGGAACCAATCTACATTGGCTGATGCTATGGTCTAGTAGCAGAATCCGGAAAGTTAGAAAAGAAAAAGGTTCGGCGCAACCTCGTTAGAGCAAGAAGCTTGGAGGGCTTAGGTGCACTGGGTAGATTAGGCTTGGAGGGTCTATTGCTATCCATGTATCCCAACTACATTTTCTAGTGGATTGTTTACCGCTTGGAGGGCGGCGGAGAGGTTTTACGCCGAGGGCTTCGGTTTCCTCTTCGATAACACATCGCGTGTTGTCTTTGTGTTTGCATCTTCCTTCACTTTTATTTTTGCCTTTTATTATTTGTTGTGGGTTGTGATTTTAATTTGGCTTAGATAGTTTTTCCAATTCTATATTATAGCTTATGTTCATTTTCCGCACACTAGTTGTTTGACATAAAGTTTGAATTGGTTAATTTGTAAATTGGGGGTCTAAACGTTCAAGGGTGTTTATGCACATATTTGAACTTTCAATTGGTATCAGAGCGGGTACACTTCTTGTGGTTTCATTACCATTGTGTGATCCTTGACTCCCTATTGAGATGGATCGGTCTCAATCCCTAAATGCACCTCCATATTTTGATGGTAGTAATATGATTTTTGGAAGGTTCGCATGAGAGCTTTTCTGTGTTCCATTGATGAATCTGTTTGGGATGCTGTTGAGATAGGTTGGACCAGGCCTGAGGAAGACAAATCCACATGGGATAAGGCAGCACTCGCTGCATCTAATGCTAACAGTAAAGCACTCAATGCTATTTTCTGTGATGTGTCTCTAGATGAATTTCACAGGATCTCTCACATTATCGTTGCTAAAGAAGCATGGGAGATATTGGAGACCACTTACGAAGGCACGAAGAAAGTAAAAGACACCAAGCTGCAGATGCTAACCACTCGGTTTGAGGAGCTAAAAATGAGTGAGGATGAGTCCTTTGACTCTTTCTATAGCAAGCTGAATGGGGTGATTGTAAGCAAGTTCAATTTGGGAGAGAAAACGGAGGATTCTAAAATTGTAAGGAAGATCCTTCGATCATTGCCAGAAAGTTTTCGTGCTAAAGTGACAGCGATTGAAGAAAGTAAGGACCTTGATGACATCAAAGTCCAAGAGCTGGTTGGTTCTCTTCAGACTTATGAGATGTCGCTGCCGAATCAACGGAAGAGTAAATCTCTTGCTCTTAAGACCATTAATGAGAAGGTGGAAGACCATGACTCATCGGGAGAAGATGTGGTTGACAAAGATGTTGCATACCTTGTAAAAAATTTCCGAAAATTCTTGAAATTCAAAAATAATGGCAAATTTGGTAATAAAGGAAATTTCCAAAGTTCAGGAAGGGAGAAAAGGGAATTCAAAAAGAAAGATGGAAAAGAATCTCAATCTACACAAGGTGTCACTTGTTTCGAATGTAACGGGCATGGACACTTTAAGAAAGAATGTCCGAATTATTTGAAATCGAAAGGCAAAGTGTATGCCACGACATTAAGTGACTCGGATTCATCCGACTCAGAATCTGAAGAAAGCTGTGATGGAGAGGGGAACTATTCAGCTTGTATGACTATTGCCCATGTTGAGTCTTCAGACGAGTTGAATCTGCTTGTACGAGACCTTGGAGAACATAGTGATGAAGAATCACTGGGAGTTGCTGAAGAATCAGAGCTGAAGAAGATGAAAGCACAGCCAATCTTCAAGAGAATTATAACTCACTCCTAGAAAAGTCAGGTGAGTACACAAGGGTGGCCAAGGCAGTTGTGAGAAAAATGAAGAAGGCAGAGGAGGACTATAAGAGTCTTCTAATCCGATATAGGGAGGCCAAATGTGAGATAGAAACACTGAATGGTGAGTTGTCAGAAGTTTACACAAAAGTGAGATTTCTTAAGCAAGAGGTTGTGCAAGCAAATGCTAAAATAGAGAGGGACACGACCAAGAAACTAGATGATGTTATATCATCTCAAAAGAGCTTTTCAGACAAATCCGGATTGGGATATACCAGAGGAAGTAGCTCATCTGGAAATGTCACTAAAGAAGTGAAGTTTATAAAGGCCAAAGAATCAGCTGATGTTGGTCCTACTGCTGAGAAGCCCAAGATAGAGGAGAAGAGAAATGTGGGGAACGAACGGTTGTTGAATTCACGTCATCAATCTGTGGGCAGGTCTGAATCCCGAGCCAAGTCTTGTCCACGACCACAAAGAGGTCCTAGATCAAATTATGTGTGTCATCATTGCGGACTTCAAGGGCATACTCGACCAAATTGTCAAAAACTGAGAGCAAAGAATAGTGCAACTCCTCAAAGGTCACGAGGACCTAGAAATGATAGAAGAAATTGGGCAGGTGAACCATCAAGAGATCAAAATGGTGATCCCGAAATGATGAACGTGATGAAGATGATTGGTGCATTCACCAACTGCTTGGAAAGCTTCACACGAAGATTTGAAAGCCCTAACTCTTGTACCCAATCCTATAAGGAAATCACCCCAAATGCAAGTGACGTGTGGGTGAAAAAGGGTACTCATGCATAAGTATTACAACACGTCCATGCATTAATACTTCCTATGCTTTGTGACGATGTTTGATTGTTTGCTTGTTGTTTATGCTAATGGGTGTTTGGTTGTCTATTTGTGCATACTTTTGGTTTTCTTTTTGTTTTTGATCTATTTTTTCTTCGTGTGTCAAAAATCCAAAAATCACATAAAAATTAGAAAATCAAAAAGTTTGATTGACATAGTTGAGTTTTGTCTCAAAACTTGTTTTACCCTGTACCTTTGTGCTAATGGCTTTATGCATTTTCGAGCATAGCTTGTTTCTTTGCACTCTTATCACTGTGGGAGAAATCTTGAAATCTATGTGATTGTTGTAAATAAATCTTTAAACTTGTCATGAATGATTAGTGAATGGTTATGATGATCTTGAGACATGCATAGACTTGTGTCTATATATCTTCCCATTGTTTTGTTTTTGCTAAAAAGAGCTCACCAAATGTAAATCTCCAAATGAAAAGAGATATTGAGCTGTAAAAGTCTGTCGCACATACTAGTATTCGACTAGGAAAAAGAGAAAGCGACCAAAAATTAAAGTGAAAGTTTATTCAAAAAGCCAAAAGCTATCTCATCAAGGTGAAACATCAATTATCACTCTCACAATGAGAGGTGATTTTCTCGGAAGGATAAAAAAGATCAAATGTTATGATTGAAAATGGAGTCAAATGTAAAGCTCCAAGATATGTTATCAAGTTTTGTGGGAGGTCATATATGCATATTTCTATAATTGAGATGGATCACATGATCTAGTGCTAATTGTTTATGCCTTGGTTGAATTGATCATTGAAGTTTCACATTAGACTAAGGACTATCTCATTGTTGATATCCACACACAACACACAAGTTTATGCTCAATAAATGCCATATTCATTTGTATGATTGTACTTGATGAAATGTGTTTTCACATGCTCAATCTTTGTTGATTCAAGCACAAAAAGATTTTTGAGTGTTTTAGGTCTTTTTGGAAAGTATTTTGTTCTTAAAATCTGAAAATTTCAAAAATTCATTTTTGCCCTGTTTTGGCGACTCAGTCGCAGGTAAGTCAAGTCGCAGGCCTCAGTCGCGAGTTCCCGGGTCAATTTTGGCGACTTGTTTGCAAGTGGAAGGTCCAGTTGCGAGGGTTACTCAGAGATTTTCATGGCTCAGCTCGCGACTCCCTCACGCGTAGACCTTCCAGTCGCGAAAAACACTTAGAAAATTTTTTCAAAATTTTGTCTTTGAGTGTTTTGGCAGCTTGACCTGGCGACTTGTTTACGACTCACTTCAGTCGCGAAAAACGCGTGTTTGGAAAAAATAGGGGCAGTTTTTAAATCTTTTTCAGTTTTCCCTTGAAGTTATTGTGACTGTTCATTGTCTTTTCTTTCTGAAACTTCTCAAACACACCATGGTACCAACTCCCAACTCCATTGTTGCTTCATTTCTTCTCAAAATTATCAAGAAAAGGTATGGGTCTTATTTTCCTCATCTCATATTCTCTATTTAATGAATGTTTTTCGTACAATTTGAGTAGATACTATTTTAGAAACATTCTTCTCTTGGTTTGATGGGTATGGCTGATTGTGTTTGTTGTTGCTTTCATTCGTTTTCATATTGTTGGTCACATTGTGCTTTTTCTTTGTTCTGTTATTTGCCTGTTGTTGATTTTCAAACTCTTTTGATAAATGGGTTTGGTACATTTTGTGACTTGCTCCATTCACTTGTGTGTGTGTTGAAGTATGCTTGCGGCATTGGATTACTTATCTCATATTACTGTGTTTTTATGATAACATAACATGTGTGTGATTGCATCTTGAAAGTATCTCTTTAAAACACTTCATTTTCTGAATGTTATGTCTCACTGCCATGTGCTCTATTTTGGGTGTCCTGATCTTTCGTTTTGATATTTTATGCCTGTTCCTATCTTATGTGGTCTGATTTTTGCTATCCGTTCCTAATATTCGAATGTTGTCATTTTCTGCATATCATGGTCATGGTAGACTGTCTCATTGACAGTTATTTCTGAAATTGTGTTTCTCTATGCTCTATTGCACTTTCACCATTGTGTTGCACCTGTCTTATTGTGCACTTTAGTATTGTTAGTGGTTTTGTTTGGGTCTGACCTGTCTTAAGTTTGTATTTGTGTATTAAAATCTCTGGTTTACACTCTTATTCGCATCTGATCATGTTGATATTTATCTTGTGTGGTGCTGTTTTTAGTTCTATGCTGTGGGCCTATTCTCTTGCAGATGTCTCGTCGATCCTCTAAGGGCAAAGACATTGTTGATGACGATCCAGCAACCCCGGTTGCTAAAAGGACTCGACTCTCATCACAGTCATCTCAAGACTCCAATTTGGAGAGGTTCAGAACCCCGCTTACCTCACACATCTACTCAAACATCTTTGACAAGTCAACTCCTATAGTGGAATGGGTAGTTGAGTTTGACACCTTAGACTTTTATCCCTCGAATCTTTGAGTCACGAGATTGGGCAAACTTGTTTGGGAATTTTGTCGATCCAATGGATGAACTGGTTAAGGAATGCTTCTGTAATGCAAGTGATCTTGGAGTTGAACTCATTTTCTAGGTCAAAGGAAAGGAATTTGGCATTTCCCCGAACTCCATCGCCGATATTCTCTGCATCACTAGACCTAAGAATGTGGATCTAACTCCGTACGATGATCGAACTCCTGATATTCAAGACATTCTACAAGTTCTAGGTTCTGATCATGAAGTATCCAATACAAGCACATCCATCAGTACTACAAAGTTTGCACCAGAGCTGACCACACTGAAGTTGATCATGTTCTCTAATCTCTACCCACTGTCCAACACTACCTTCATAAATCTTGGGAGAGCTCAATTCCTTTGTGATCTCATTACAGGAGCCCCCATTAATATCTGTGCTCACATCTTTCAAACCATGAGGAAGACCGCGATTTGAACTGCAGCTCGAGGATGTATTCCATTTTGCAGTCTCATCATGAAGTTCATTCTTCATGAAGGCATTGTTCCTCCCACAGATGGAACAATGTTGCCCCGTCAGCATCCAATCTCCATGTACACTCTTCAAGCTAGCAGAAGTCACTCCTCTAAAACACCAAAGAGTGCACACATCTCTCCGGTCACTCCATCTGCTCCAGAGTCAGAGACACCTGTACATACCACACCTACTTCGCGTGTCATCCCTGAAGTTCCACAAGCTAGCATTCCGCAAGCACAGACTGATCCTCAAACTGATAGAGTGGCTAGTTTGCTTGCAAATATTCAGAAACGTGTTGATGAGATGGTGACACTTCTCTACTCCACCAACAACCATGTTCAAATGCGACTCGAGACCATGGAGAATCAGCTAGAAGCTATTCAACAGAAGTTGGACGACAGCCTTTAGCTATTCGTGCCAAAAAGGGGGAGAGCATTCAGTAAGGGGGAGAAAGCTCAAAGGGAAGTGTGCATAGTAATAGGAGGAGTACACACATACTTTTGTTTAAGTCTTATCCTTTAAACTTATAGGTTTATGTTTTTGGATATTTAGTGTTACTATGGGTTTGATACACTGTGGTTTTGGTGTATTTTTGTTTCTAACTCTTATCTTATAAACTTGGTTTACTCTCTTTATATATTGTTGATGTTATTCAGTATATATTGTGTTTTGTAGCCATGTTGCTTATGTAAGCTTTTAGAGTTATGTTTTATGCAAGGTTGTAGGCTTTATGGATTGTACCATGCTTTATGCAGCCTTTTATACTTTTTTTAAATCAGTACTTCTATCTAAATGTCTTGCATTTTGTTTTAAGTACTGTCACTCTTGTGCCCTTGTAGGATTGTTCCTAGATGCATATACTTAGTGTATTATGCATTGGTTGAGTGTTAAGCATACAAGTAACTTACTTTGTTCTTGTTAACTTGTATGTTCAAGTGTTCATTCCAAGTGTGAATGAACACTGTGATCACTACCTTGTGGTGATTACTTGGTTGATCAAGCCATAATTTGATACCTCACTTCATCTTTGCTTGATCACCTTAAGCCTGTTTCATATGCATTTCATACTTTTCTGCATACAATGATCATGGTGTATTGTTGTGTTTCAGGAGTTTCATGTTCTTATGATTCAAGTGCTTCACAGCTTCTAGAGTTAGATGCGAGTAAGTTTTGCTCAACTGTTCCCAACTCACATGTTAAGTCTAGAGTCTGTTTTAGGGTTTTGTCACAGAATAGTCAAAGGGGGAGATTGCAAGGTTGAATTTAATCAACCATTTTATTGGCTTTATTCCGTGCCAAATTTGCTTGTATTTCAGCATTTCGTAACCCTGTATTTAGGTGGGTTTGTTGTAAGGGTAGTGAGTGAGATAGAGTGTTGATTGCTCAAGAGTGTGCAAGAAAACAGAGACTCGCGGCTACAAGCCGCTAGATGCAGCACACGTGCCAAGCATGCCAGAAGGTGAACAATCATGCTAGCTGGAGCACTACAGGACAACTGGCCATACGGTTATCTCGCGACTTGGTCTCACGACTCAGTCAAGTCGCGAGGCCAAGCCGCGACCCACCCCTGTTTTGAAAAACCTAACGTTTCACATTCTCCTCTCACCCTAGTATAAATACCCCTTATACCCACAAATGAAAGAGTGCTTCCAGAGAGAATTTTGAGAGAGAAACCCTAGAGTAAAACAAGATTGATTCACCTACAATCTATACATTAGAGTCTCTTCAAATTCCTCAACTCTCTTCCTCTCCATTGTCAAACCCTTGAGAGGCATTTTACCAAAACCTTGTTCTCACCATATTCATCACTGTGAGAGGGTTGTTTGGTGTTCTGAAAAGCAATTAGGAAGGAACCAATCTACATTGGTTGATGCTATGGTCTAGTAGCGAAATCCGGGAAGCTAGAAAAGAAAAAGGTTTGGCACAACCTCGTTGGAGCAAGAAGCTTGGAGGGCTTAGGTGCACTGGGTAGATTAGGCTTGAAGGGTCTATTGCTATCCATGTATCCCAACTACATTTTCTAGTGGATTGTTTACCGCTTGGAGGGCGGCGGAGAGGTTTTACGCCGAGGGCTTCGGTTTCCTCTTCGATAACACATCGCGTGTTGTCTTTATGTTTGCATCTTCCTTCCCTTTTATCTTTGCCTTTTATTATCTGCTGTGGGTTGTGATTTTAATTTGGCGTAGATAGTTTTTTCAATTCTATATTATAGCTTATGTTCATTTTCCACACACTAGTTGTTTGACATAAAGCTTGAATTGGTTAATTTGTAAATTGGGGGTCTAAATGTTCAAGGGTGTTTATACACATATTTGAACTTTCAGTTTTTATTAAATTGATTAGGTTTTGTGTATTGGTTGCCTTTTGTTTAAACTAATCTTCTTAACTTTGATCTAATTTATATGCTTAGGGTTAAGGTCTTAGAATTAATGATTAAATATGGTTAGAATTAATAGATTAATTTTAACAATTTTCTTATTTGATTTTTATGTTACATCAAATTATCAAGATGTTCTACACGTGTATTCTTGAATTATCAACTTTAATTTTAATTTATAATATTATCAAGATTATATTAATTTTAGATTTATCAATTGTTTAGTACTTTTTTTAAAATAATTATCAATTTAAAATTTAATTTGGAATTATCAATTTAATTTAGTTCTAGGAAGAAATCTTACCCCTTATTTTAGTGAGATAATTATTTACACTTGATAATGTTTTCTTTTATCTTTATTGAATCTATTAAAATATATAATTATTTATATATTTATTTTATAAGTTTTTTCATAAAACTGTGCAACGCACGGGCCTATAACTAGTATATATATAAAACCGAAACTTCTGAAACTCCCACAATTTTCCACATCAGCAAAATATTTAAAAAATAAATAATAAAATTAAAAACTCTTTTCACTCAGTTAAAAACTCTATTCACTCAAAAACAAAACCGGATACTTATCTTAAAAAAAAAAAAAAAACAAAAACAAAAACAAAACAAAACAAAACCGGGCTGTCCCTACCCTAATATGATTCATTCTCTTAACTATTCCACAATCAGGAAAAAAGAAAAGGCGAGGGAGAGAGAGAAGATGACGAAAACGTCAATGGCTTCCCTAAGGTCATTCTCCGCGAGGTTCGTGGTTGCCCCACTGAGGTACGTTACGATCTTTGCTGTTTTCTTTGTAAATATTTCACTCTAATTGTTTATTACTGTTAAATCTATCAATGTGTTATGACTCTTCGTTTATTCAATGATCTTTGATGAATTTTCGCCTAAATTTTGCATATTGTGAACCGAAATTTGGTTGATTAATGCAATGGTCCACAATTCACATAGATGAGAAAACTTGGCTAATCTTGAAGCAAAGTTTGATATGAAAAGGGTTTTTTTTTTTTTTTTTTTGGACGGTTTGCTCTCTATGTTCTGCAAGAAAACGAAGAGGTTAGGATGTAATTGATGTTATCTTGGTTCTTGGATTATATTTTGACTAATTGAAGCCAAAATCCTAAACCTTTATCTTTTAGAACTTTGTTTTGTGTGTGTAATGCTACAAATCTTTCTTTGTTTGTATGTGTAACGTTTTTATGTACATATATAATTTCCTTGCCACCGTCAAATTCAAAGAATTTGCAACTGAAGCCAACCTTCTCTAAAGAGCAAAATCCGAACCCTGGGTAAGAATTTAGATTCTCTTGCAATTGAAAACCTACATACCTTGTTATTATTTACTTTTGGTGTTTTGGGTTGCTATGGCTGAATGATTGGCCTTTAGTTCGCCAGCCTTAAAAAGGGTTTTCCAAAAAAAATTTAATTGTATTTACTTTAGGGGCTATGGTTTCTTTTGCTTTATATCTTATTGTGGTAGAACTCGAACGCTTTAGTGGGTTTTCAAACTTGGGCTTCTTCCTCTAGAGGTGGAAGATTCTTTCTTTAATTTTTGGTTATTAGTTCTAGATTTACATTACTTTACTATTATTATTATTTTCATACGTGATGCATAGAATTATTATAATTGAATTCATAGATTGATGGGTTTAGATGTAGAGGGTTTAGAATCTTTAGATAATTCAAATTATTGGACACATTGAATTTTTATGTTCCTATCTGTGTTGTGATTTGTTATTTAAAAATATTGTATAGTTTATATCATCAGTTGCCCTTTTTAGTTGGAAGATTTTGGTTCAAGCTGAATTGCATGGATTCCTTTCTTCAAAATTCTAGACCTTCACATAAGAGTCATTGAGACAAAAGATTTTTGAAGATAGGCTAACCCTATCATAGCATCACCCGATGTGCTTTACAATTGTCTAAGTAAAGTTAAAATAAAAAAAATAGCTTGGAAAAATTTTTATGTTTATTTTATGAAAATCCTGTATTTTCATTTGGATTATTTATTTATTTATTTTTATTTTATTCATGCCAATACAACATGATATTTGTTTTGTTTACTACAAGGATTTTTCGTAATTATTAGAATATGATGAGTCTTATACCTTGATGTTTTTTTGTTGATTCTTCCCACTGTAGCAGTAATACTGTTCAATATCCCAACCAAAGCACCTAGGTTGTCCACCTATTTCAAACCTTTGTACAGCCCCTTTCAATTTTCAGTTCAAGCCATTGATATCTACACTACCTACAAAGTCTCTGTCTTTCTCCATGTATATGTGTATGTGTGTAAAGTTTGTCTTTTTTCTCTATTTATGTGTGTAAAGTTTGACTCTTTTATAGCTTTTCAATGGGTGATATTTTCATTTTGGTTGGGATTGCTTAGGTTTTTCAAGTTAGAGTGAGTTTTGTAAAGGATGTGCAAAAGCAAGAGGCATGGTGGGAAAGACAACATGAACTTGCAGTTAAGAATTTTGGGGTAAGAATTTCTTCTAATATTTCTTATTCTTCATCTTCTTCTTTCAATTTTTATTTCTTTAAGTTTTAATTTTGTTTATATAGAACTGTTAGTGTTTACATGTATTTTTGTGTGGTTGTCTTTAGAATAAATAGATTATGACTTTGGGAATTTACTTTTTGACTTAAGTGAATTATAAATATTGGGGCCTTGAAGCTTATTTCATCATAATTTACCACAAATCAATTGATACTGTATGACCTATTATCTATATATCTTTAAAAGAAAAGGTTTGTAAAAGGATTTTTTTTTTCTTGCCCTATTTGAAGCTTCTCAATGGGTATCACTAAGACTTAGTAAGAAAACCACAAATATGATAAACCATATGTAAATTTACTTTAAAATTTGATTCACGGTTCACACTATTGTTTTCATTACATTCTTATGTGTTATTCTATAGACTCTTACATATATCATTTTCATTATGTTATGATGTTTAGAAATCATTTATTTTTAGGAGTGACCTTCTTTCATCAATTTATAGTGGTAAATGATGAATTTTGATAAATGTCAGGTTTTGCTAAAGGAGCTTATAGGTATTGATATAAATTTCATGTAAAATTGTGAGTGGTGTTAATGCATTCACTTAAAAGTGATTGTCTATTCAGTACTATTAGAAATAATTCTTGTTGCTGGCTAGGTCATGTAATTAATTGGACGTAGTCATTAAAGAAATCCATTTATGAATGAGGAGGAGGAGAAATACATGTTGCGTACACACCTTTTTTAAGGGTTTAATTCATTCAACTGACTATCTACTATTGTAGTTTACTTTTAATTCTTTTTGCTTCAATCCTTTTATGATGTTTGCTGATGAAAGGTAGACATAGAGTTATTTTTTGTTTTTTTGCTTTTTTTTTTTTTGGTTATTTGTTGGCTTATAAATTCCGCTCAGTTCTTCTATGTGTTTCTATACAGTTTTATTAGTGGAAACAATTGGACTTGCTTGGTGATTTTGTTGAAGGAGCTTACAGGTATTGATATAAATTATTATTATTTAAAATTTTTTGTCAATTATTAATATACAATGAATCATTGGATGCTGTTAAAAGAGAATTGGATGTCAAATTGTAGAATAAATTTTATGGGTTTGGTTGTGCTGAGGGTGTGGGGTTAAGTTTGAAATATAACAACAAATAGAACCCAACAATAATTAACTGACATTAGGGTGATTAGTATTTGTTTGTCTTCATTGGGATAAGTATTTTTTTTCTCTTTTGAAAATTGAGACTGCTAAGTTTTTTATATTGAAAGCACTGATTAGCTTAATGCCTAAGATAGTAATCAATATATGGTGTATGTTGTCTCATTTTAGTGATTTTAAGCATTCTTTGTTAGAAAGGTTTTTTTAGATGGAGCAAATAAACCTGAGTTTGAAAGAATTCAAACTGGAAGTTTTTTTCGGATTTGTTATTGGCTTCTCACAAGAGTTTGATAGAATTCCTAAATAGTGTTCATATGGCATGATCTGTTTTCCCACATAACCTAGTTCCTAGATCCATACTAGAGCTTTCTACCTCCAGTTCCCTAAACTTTTAAATTCTAAGTTTGGAAAGATTCTCCCCCTTGCTAATTTTTTCAGGTTATTGAAATTTATAATATAATTAAGCCTTTTAATCTCATCTCTTAAGACTATGTACCAAGATATAATTTTTAGGTAGTTATAAGCCATCATGAATTTATTTATCTTTTGAGACCGTATAAGCCATCATGAATATTATTTCTTTTCAACCATGCTTTGGTAATCCAAAGAAGTAAATAAGTTCATTACGCAAGACCTGTATAACATTTTTCCTTCAAGCAATGGTGTGACTTTAAATTTTAAGATATTTCATACTTAATTCCATCTACCTTGATACTATAAATAAATTACCACTTATCTAAAAATCATAAATTGTTAGATACTAATAAATTTAATCATTCAACCAAAATTCTTAATTGCTCTTTTAAAAATCCTATTGCAAGAAAGGGGGAGAATATTGTCCAAAGAATGATGGAAAACTAGCAGTTTATTCACATGATTTCAAATCAATATCTAATCTAATACTATATATGTTAAAGCAGCAGCTAAGAGAAAGTAAGGCCCTACAATCAAGGATGTTGGGAAAGGTAGAGATAGAGTTATTTTCTGTTTTTTGCTCCCATGTCTTGCTGCTTGCTTTGTTGTATATGTTCTTCCTATTGGTTGTGCAGGGTGAATGGGAAAAGGAGCTGCCTTTGCTGGTTTTCTTGGTTCAATAAGAAAAAGGAGGAAGCTTTATACATTTTTGGTCGTGCTTTCATTGGGTTTCTTTGAGAGGTTGGTCTGACTGCTGTGGAGAGTTGTTGGTGGTCTCGGCCCTCTTAGGTTTGTGGGAAAGGAGGGAACTTTTTGTATTTTTGGGTTAGGAAAGGGTTCTATTTATGTAGTTATGGAGGGCTGGAACAGTGGTACTTTTTGTATTTGTTACATTACTTTTTTTCTTTTCTATCTCATTTGTCTATATTGAATTGTGCTTAAGAATAGCCAATGCTATTGCCCATTGTACCTAGATATATAAATTACTTTGTTATATATTGCAGATAGAGTTACAAAAAATTGCCCCCTTTTGTAAAATATGTTACTATCTAATTTTATAAAGAACATTTTTCTACCATTGAGTTGGCTTATCAGATTTGGAATATATGTAATTTGTTTTAAATCTAACCTAGATATGTAAAGGGTTTGTGATATTTCCTTTCTTAGAGGTATAAAGTATGGGTATGTACACTTTACATGAAACTGTAAATATGAGCTATGAAAACAAGTTTGAGTAAAAAGTGAAGAAGAGGGTTAATTTTTTTTTTAATAATTTGATAATTCAAGAAGAGGGTGTTTGAACCTAACAAATATAACTATAATGTTATATAGATTTTGTAGATATTCTCTGTGCTTTCCCATGCATCGCACGGGTTAGCGACTAGTTTAGTAAATAAACCAAAACAAAAAACAAGCGTTTTCTTTGACGACAACTTGACATATTTGCATCCTATACCAAAATATCCTAAGTTCACCTAAAAAATTACGCAAGGAAATAGGGCAATTATTCAAGTCATTTTTTATTCATTAAACATAGATATAAATCACTATTCAATATAATAATAATAATAATAGTAAGTAAATAAATAAAGATATAACATTTTTATATATAAAAAAATTCAATTTTCAAATTGAAAATGTGATTGTTATAACTTTGTTTATTAATTGATTAATATTTTTTGCAAATACCTAATGATAGGCCAAGAATGTATTGACCCCTTGTAATATATTAATTGATTAATTAGCCAAATTTATCAATTAATCAAATTAACATGCAATGTATGTGGCAGCACAAACAAATTATCAATTAAACTAAGTATGCAGCGGAAATTAAATTGACACAGTGATTTGTTTATGAATGGGGAAAACCTACATGGCAAAAACCTCACCAGGTGATTTTAAGGTCACCACTCTCGAGAATCCACTATTATCAAAACAAGCAATTACAAGTAAAGGAATCACAGTACCTAATACCAACCTACAGTTGAACCCTTACTCCAATACCTAATTGGACTTGTTCTGTAGTGACAATCGGTGTAAAAACACAGCAGCTTCTTCAAGAGAAAGAGGAATTAGGGAAAATTCTGTCTCCGGTCACAATTTACATGAACAAGATTTTGCTCTACACTTATGCAACTGTGCAACCTTGATGGCCCTCAAAATAATCCTTATATATGTTTAGAGTTGTGAAAAAAGAAATCCTAAACACATACTCACGAATTGGATGAAAATCAGCTCTGAAAAACTAAGTTCCATAAACCTCAATAGATAGCCATCTATCGAGCTAGCTGTCAAGCCACGTGTTTCAGCAGCTTTTAAACCTCAATAGATGCTAGCTGTCAAGTTTTAAAATCCAACACTTTCTCACTTGATTCTTGGACAGACTTGCATGGCTTTAACACTTGAACTTGAAACCTTGCTCCTTAAAGTATTAAACACATCTTAGACCTACCCAATTACAAGTAAAATGTGTTTTGTCAAAGGATTAGACAATTACGTAAAATAGTGATGTTAGTTTGTTTTAACAAGGCTTATTCATAATAAATCTAATTAACAACTTGGGTTTAAAACTTGTTAATTCTATTAACTGGGGTCTAAATTTCCTAACAAGTGGTATAAGAAACGGGTACATTTTGATTGAATTAATTTCCTGAGTGTGATCCTTGACCCCCATTGTCATGGATCGTAGACAATCTCTTTTGATTCCTCCTTATTTGATGGCACTAATTATGCGTTCTGGAAAGTTCGTACGAAAGTTTTTTTGCAGGCTCTAGGTGAAAAAGTATGACAAGCTGTTGAAGTTGGTTGGATTAAGCCAAAGGAAGCGCCGGTGGATTGGGATGAAGCAACAATCAAAGTGGCAAATTTCAACCTAGGACCTTGAATGCTTTGTTTAGTGGGGTAACCAATGAAGAATTCAAGAAAATATCATCCACGAAAATTGTTAAGAAAGCATGGACTATTCTTGAGATCACCTATGAAAGTACCAAGGCAGTAAACATTGTGAAGCTTCAAAGACTCACTAGTAGTTTTGAAGAAATAAGAATGGAGGAGGATAAGACCTTTGATGAGTTCTATTCTAAACTCAAGG
The DNA here is from genome assembly GCF_001633185.2 of Quercus lobata. NCBI lineage: Eukaryota > Viridiplantae > Streptophyta > Magnoliopsida > Fagales > Fagaceae > Quercus > Quercus lobata. The sequence goes on from NC_044910.1 coordinate 14,996,869, forward strand.
ATATTGTGAATTCTGCATTCAACCTTGGAGAATCTATAGCAAAATCCAAAATTGTTAGGAAAATCCTTGGGTCCTTAACTGAAAGATTCCATGCCAAGATCACTGCCATTGAAGAAGCGAAGGACATTGAACAAATTCCTTTGGCTGAGCTTGTAGGGAACCTTCAAACCTATGAGATGGGATTAGGTTTAATGGGAAAAGGTGGAAAGAGTAGAAACTTGGCTCTTAAGGGTGTAGAGGAAGAGATGAAGATGAAGATGAAATGAAAGTGAAGATAAAGATGAAGATGATGATGAGGATGAGGATCTAACCTTCATAGCTAATGAGATTATCAAGCTTCTTCAATATAAGAAAAAGGATAAAGACAAACCTCCTAGGAAATCTAAATCCTCTAGAAAGGGTAAGAGTGAGAAACCCCTCATCTAATGCCGTGAGTGTAAAGGTTTTGGTCATATGAGGGTAGAGTGCCCAAACTACCTTATGAAGGAAAATACCAAGAAGTCAAAAGATAAAGGGTTGGTTGCTACTTGGAGTGATACTGAGAATGACTCTTCTGATGAGTATGTGGATGAATGTGGTCACTTTATGGCTTTTGCTACCACAACTGATAAAGTGATTCTGGAGAGTGCTAGTGACAGTGAGGATTCTTCTGATGACGAAGTACCCAAGAAGTTGACCCTTTAGGAAGTATATGATAAGCAATGCACTGAATTTATAAAATCTGAAAAGACTTCTCATCTTTGTAGAAAAGAGCTTAATAGGGTAAAAACTAAAAAAGTTGAACTGTTAGTCAAACTAGATGAGACTACAAAGTTAGTTGAGACTCTTGTTATGGAGAACACCTCATTAGAAGAGAAGCTCAAGAATCTCGAGGTTGAGCTTAATCAAGCTAGAACTCAAATAGAGAGGAAGTCTAGTGCAAAGCTTGATGAGGTATTGAGTGCTCAAAAGCCTAGTTCTGATAAGACTGGCTTAGGATATGTTGTTTCCTCCAAGCCCTCCTCTTCCACAGCTTTTGGATCAAAGACTGTCTTTGTGCCCCAATCTAAGAAAGGTGATAAAGGTATAAAATCCATAACTAATTTTTCTAATTCTAAATCATTTGTTAAACCGTGCTCTAGGAAGTCTAGTTGTCCTAAAACTGCTCATGTTTGTCACCATTGTGGTGTTTCTGGACATATTCGTCCTAATTGCTTTAAGTTGTATCCTCAAAAGAAAGTATCCAAATGGTCATAGGTTTCCTCTCAAGATTCAACACCTTTGTTTGGAGATTTATTAAAAACTTTGAGCTTTTTAACTCAATTTCAAGAGAATTCTAATTCTTCTATGTCCTTTAGTAGGCATACTAGGACACATGTCTTTTCATCTTCATAGCCAAAGACTTATGTTGTGTGGGTGAGAAAGGAGCCTAAGACTTAATTGTCTTTTCTATTTGTCGTCTACTTTATTTCTTTCTATCTAAAGTAGGACTTTCTTGCTTGATTTCTTATCTGTTCTTGGAATCATGCTTTCATGCATCTGCATCTATCTTCATACTTTCATGTTGTTTTTCAATTTTTGTTTACTTGTTTAGTTTTTACTTTGTTTTGTTTTCAAAATAAATAAATAAATCATAAAAATACAAAAACAATGTGTGTTTGTATATATTGGTACTTGTGTACTTTGGATGGCCATTGAAACAAAGTTTCTAAACTTTGTATCTCTTGTAGCTTAGATGAGCATCTCTATGCACAACAAAGCAAGTGAACTTTGTGGCTCGTGGTTGTGATGAGTACGATTAAGATTGTCTCTTATATCTCATACTTATATCACTCTTTTTGATGGGAAGGACTAGAAAATCCTAAGAGAAAGGCATAAATAACCATCTCACCACTAAAGCCTACCAATCATGAATAACATTTGTGTGCTTTGGCATAGCAAAATTATGATGTTTTGGCTTGCATAATTGGGTACTTCTTCTCTCTCTTATATGCCCATGCATGATTTGTTCAAAAAGAAAAAATATACAAAGAAAAATAAAAGCAAAAAGAATTAAAATGCTTTTAAATATGGTTGCAAGCGTGTTTCTAGGAAATGTGGGAGTTATATGATGTACCTCAAAGGTGATAGTCCCCATCAAGCAGTTTTGATTGTGTGTGAGTGTATTTGATTTTCTCATATCTCAAATCTTCATAATATGAGACACTTATGCACTCTTGCTATGTTTCACACACAACACGCAAATTCTTTGCTACTTTTGATACATGTGCAGGTACAATGTGATTTGGCCATCACAAGGAATTCATGAGTTGATATATGCTCACTAAAATGTCTTAACTTGTTTTTGAAATATAAAATTGGTTAGACTTGTTTAGTGTGTGTGTGTGTTTTAGGATCAATGGATGCTATGCTTATATGTTGAGAGATATTTTAAGAACTTAATATGTGGCTTGGATGTTTGGTTGAGTAGCTTGTTTGTTGTATTCATCTATTTTTGTTTTTCCCTTCCTGAAAAAACCTTTTTTCTTCAAGCTCGACAGCTCCTCGACAAATCCTCGACAGATATTCTTTCTATCGAGCCTTCTTCTTATGATCTCGACAGATCCTCGACAGCTTCTCAATCCATCAAGGAAAATTTCTGAGCTCTTTGTCTTCCTGATAGATTCTCGATAAATCCTCGATCCATTGAGATTTCTAGGTTTTCTCTTGATAGCAACTTGACAGCTTCTTGATCTGTTAAGACCCTTTTGCATGCATTGTTTTTTACATGTTTTGCATCTTTCCTTTATCTTGTCATCCATAGCATCTTGTTTCATTACATTCATGCATTTATATGAATTCCTTGTGCCCCCTTAATCATCTTTGTTCATCTTTATGTTTCTCAGGTAAAACTTTGTAGCTTCTTGTACCTTTTGTCAATCATGATAAAAGGGGGGAGAAAATGTGATTTCTTTTTAAGATTCTACACGTTAGGGGAGAGAAATACATGCCTTTGGAAGGGGGAGTTGTGTTTCATCTTGTTAGTGGAAGTGTTTACCTCCTTGTTGTTTTATGAGCTTTTTTTAGCTTTTTGTACACCGGTCTTGTGACCATTTTTTACATACTTTGTGCTTATCTTTGATGAAAGTTCAAAAAAAACGTGTAAAAACACCTTTGAACGTTTAGACCCCCAAATAACAACTTAATCAATTCAAGCAATATGTCAAACAACTAGTGTGCGGAAACTTAACATATGCTATCAATTGGTATCAGAGCGGGTACACTGATAATAGTGGATTCTCGGAAGTGGTGACCTTAAATTCACCCGGTGAGGTTTTGCCTCGGTAGTTTTCCCCATTCGTAAACAAATCAGCTATGTCAAATTTATTTTTCGTTGCATTTAACTTACTTGGTGATTTGTTTGTGCTACCACACTTATTGCATGTAATTGAATCTAATTAATTTCACTTGACTAAATTAATTGATTAAGTTACCAAAGGGGTCAATACATTCTTGACCTATCAAGTGGTATCTGAGCGGGTACACTCTGTTTAGGGTTAATCTTTGTTGTGTGATCCATTGACCCCTGTTTGTCATGGATAGAGGACAATCTTTAAATATACCTCCTTTATTTGATGGCACTAACTATGCATACTGGAAAGTATGGATGAGAGCATTCTTGCAGTCCTTAGATGAAAAGGTGTGGCAAGCTGTGGAGATTGGCTGGACTAAGCCAAAGATTAACAAGATGACATCCATACAGCCTATGAAAAATTGTACAAGGTTTCTGAGAAGCATGAGAAACTATATGACAGTTTTTAGACCCCTTAAAACAATTGAATTAACCCTAGGAAATTAGCCAAGTTGTTACTTAGTCAAATTAACACGTCTAGGTTAACACAAATATATCATATCATGCATAGCAGCGGAAAATAAATAAGACAATGGTATGATCACCCAGGAAATCAAACCGGTAAAAACCTGGGGAGGATTTGACCTAGCTATCCTCAAGGTAAACTTGAATCCACTATCAGAAAGAATCGAAGTTCATACAAAAAGACTTACAAGCACCCCCGCTCGACTTCCTAATGCTACCAACCAGTAGAACTTACTGACACGACTACATGCAAGCTCCGAATCCACGGACTCATTCTTTCTTAGATTCCCACCAGCTACAAGCACCCCCGCTTGTGTATTCTTTAAACTTTAATGGCAGCAACTGTTTTGATCATCAAGGTTTAGAGAATATCTCCTCCTTGAAAACCCTAAGTTTGTGTAAAGGAAAGCTCCTCTAGATCTCACAAGAGATTTACACAAACCGCAATATGAGCAACCCTAAAACGTGGCTAGGGTTTGCCTTTTATACTTAGAACAAATAAGAAACCCTAAAAATGTTTTAAAACAACTAGGGCTGAGTTGGAAAATTCTGCAGAAAAGAAATCTGCCCGACGTTCGATCGGTCAAGCCTAAGCTTCGATCGATTGAGCCAGGCCGAAAGTCACACTGCTTTCTACTTTACACTCAATTCCAACTTTACATTGACATACAACTTTGAGCTAGTTTTAAACACTTCTAAACACATTGTTTTGATCATGGTTTGCCAACAATACAAATTAGAGTTCTAAATACATAGAGTCCTGCACTTTAGAACCTAACAAACTCCTCCTTTGGAAATCCGTGACAAAACACAACATATAAGCTCAAAGTTTACAACATGAAAAGCCCTTTACAAAATAATGCTCATAAACAAAAAATTCAATCTTAACTACTATCCATCAGTTGCAAGTGTAGACAGCAGCTCAATTGAATCAACCTGTATATTTCCTGAAACACTAAACAAAAAGCATAACCGCATGTGTGGAAATAATACAAGCAAACAAAATAACTTCTTGATTTCAAACAACACACAAATAAAGACATATATCAATGAATAACTCATAAATATAAATCAATAAGCAGTTTGAAATAAGAAATAAATAAAGTACCAACAAAAACATAAAAACTCGCCCTAACATGAATATCCCATCAAAAACAAGGTAAGAGCTAAAACTGTTAAGTACACAGTGAAGCACCTAGATACAATCTAAAACTCCACAAGCTCCAACCAAAAACAAAAAGTCTCCCCCTGAAAGTAAAAACTCTACAAGTACTCCCCCTTTTTGTGACGGAATGCCAAAGGGCAAACAAGAAATCCATCATCAAAAGGGAGGTGTTCTAAACTGCGCCAACTCCGCACGCAAGGCACAGATCTCATCAAGTACGTCCACCAAAATCTATTCTTGAGCCGCCTGAACGGTCAAGACATGATCCAACGTGCGACGAATGTCGGAATCATCCGTAGCAGTCGATGGAGGAACAGCAGCATCAGCATCAGCAGCAGCACCTGAAGGCTCAACAGCAGCTGTACCTGTAGAAGAGGGAGGAGGGGGAACACTACTAGATGACGCACCTCTAGGACGAGAAGGAGGAACTCTCAACTGAGCAGCCCTCTAACGAAGAAAGGTGGCACCTATAGGAGCTATCACATGAACAGGCTCACTTGACGGAAAACCATCTAGACCCAAATAGAGCAGAATCCTATGAATGAAAATAGGATGAATCAGCGCATGCCCTACGGCAGAACTCCTATGAACCTCGTTCAAAGAACGAAGGAACAAGTGAGGAAAACTGATAGACGCTCCAGAAGCAAAGGTGTACAAAAACACACATCGCTCTAAAGGGATGGTGTGGAAGTGAGAGATAGGCCACAAGGAATGACACGCAATCCTAAAGAAGAGATAGGCAGTCTCGGTAAGCTCAGCGGACGTGATCCGAGGATTAGAACTCCACTGGATAGATGACCCAGTGATGTAAGACATGACTACATCTAAAGATGGTGACTCATCATAGGGATAGACAGCATCCCGAACTACCGACACCCCAAGAGCCTTAGCCACCACCCGAGGGGTAATGGTGAACTCTACACCTCGTATCCAACTCCTAACAAGGGTGTTGGAATCATAGATGTGGCAAGAGAGATTCGAATAGAACTCTCTAATCAGGGCGGTCGGAGGTGGATGATCTATCTGTACGAGAGGCAACCAACCCCTAGACTCAAAATTAGCCCTAATAGCCGGATTAAGCGCATCTAACACAATAGCATGCTCAGACCAGATCTTACGCCTACAGTTCAAGGTGTCATAGGCTTCTCTACACTTATCATTCTTAAACAGCTCTACTCTAGGTGGAGACTCTGAGGAAGTGGAAGTGGTCCTATTAGCTCTAGTTTTCCTAGGCATGGTGCTAAGATAAAGATCAAAACACAGAGCGAAAGAACAAAAACCACAAAACAAAACCAAAGGCAGACTGCAAGTTAGCACAAAAACAAAAAATAGAAACAAAATCTATATGATGCATGAACAAATTTAAATGTCATGATGCATGTGCTAGTGCAATGAATTGAGTCAAAAAGATTCAAATTACAAAATTGGCTTGCACATAAAGGTTTTTAACACAAAAACCCCAAATTAAAGAAACCACTTGATCAATTTTTAAAAAAATTGATGAATTGATCATTACACATGATAGAATAACAACAATAATGACCAATTACATCAATTGGAGAAGCCAATTTCATCAATTTAAGCCAATTTGACAAAATCCCCAATTCGGATCAAATTCAAAACCCTAGAATTTTCAATTTTTCAAAAACCACCAAATTGATCAAATTAAACTATAGGAAACATCAATATAACATCATGGCACAAAAACCCATTGATCAATTACACAAGAATTGGCTTGAATCATCAAAAACCCAATAATTTTGAAGATGGCGAAAATACCCATGAGAATGCATGAAAAAATGCATGAAAACAAGAAATAAACTTGAAAAAGAAGGGCAAAAGGGTCTTACCGGCTTCTAGGGACAAAAACCTTGCAAAAATCTTGAAGGAAAACGACAAAAATTGATGGTGGAGCCAAGAGCCAACGCGGAGAGAGAGAGGAACTTGAAAAAGTTTGAATAGTGACTTTGAAAAAATCCTATTCTGCCTTTTTAAAAAACCAGATACACGAGTTTAGATCGGTCGAAAATCAGTCTCGACTGGTCGAAATAGACAGAGGCTCCCTCTCTCAAAAAATTTAAAATTTTAAAAATTTCTATCGGTCGAAAAACAGAATGGACCGATCGAATCAGGCAGAGGCTTACCAAATTTTTCTGGAAAAACACAATTTTTGAAAAACAAATTGATTTGACTCAAAGCATTAAAATTTAAGACCAAAAATGCATGAGTATGAGATGATATGATTTTCCAAACAAGAATTTTCAGCCCAATATTCCCAAAAACAAAATTTTGCATTCTCCACAAATTTTCAAGCAACAAATTTAGTTTGCACATACTTCAAGGTGATTGCAAAAACTTGGTTGGTCAGACCATAAACACACACAATAACATGTACAATGTTTAGTAACGAGTAACTCGTGTAGTGTGTGCAACTAGCAAAGACATGAGATACATGTGAGGTGATATGTGAATAGCAATCAATCACAAAGTCTACAAAATTCATCACAAAGAATTTAAAAGAGACTATCACCTAAAAAGTTACATCATATAACTCCCACATCTCCTAGATCATAAGCTTGCAATCATGTAAGTTTCTTGTATTTATGCCTCATAATATACATTCCAATTTTAAGTTTATGTGAGTTTGGCATCAAGCCTAATAGTACACACCAATTAGATTTTAAAAATTAAGCACTTTTACCGAGGCTTCACCTTATGTTCTTTTTGTGCATGTGCTACACTTTCTCGAGCACAAAATCTTATGATATGCACTAAGGTGTTCATGATTGGCTAATGAACAGTGGTGAGATGGTTATTTATGCCTTTCTCTAAAAGTTCAAGCCCAACATTTATAAACATGTGACTTCAAGATTAAGACATAGTAATCAAAAACCATACACATCTTTCCCACACAACATGCACTACAAATCTTCAAGTAGTAGAGTGCAATAATATAAGCTCATCAAAGCTAAACAAGGTACAAAAGACATGTTATGTGAAAATAAATTGACCAACCTTGTTCTCAAAAACCAAGAAGAATAGTGCAAAAACAAAATGTGCTTCCTTTTTCCCCTTTTATTTTATTTTATTTTAATAAAAATAAAAACACCTAGAATGAAATGCATGAATGTTATGCTATGCAAATCCTAGAGACAAAAAAAACAACCAAAGAACAATGGTCACAAAGGGTAGAGCAATGAAGCACAAGGACCATGTCAGAAAGACTCAGTTAGGACGAGTCTTTTGCATCCAAAAATTTTTAGATGCACCACGAGCATTGGAGTTCTTATTCACTTGAGAATGATTACCAACTCTAGGATTAGAATAAAGGTTTAAAGCCTTTACCAAATCACCAATAAGTACCATAGGATCAAGTGCTTGAGGCACAGGTACTTTTGGTTTGTTTGCTCTCTTTGCAGCTTGCAGCTTGTAGCAATTTGGACGTATGTGTCCAGTCTTTTCACAAAAATGACAAACCCAAGCAAGTTTATCATGTGTCTTGTCCTTAGATAGGGTAGGCTTCTTAGGCTTAGATTCTTTCAGATCAACCCTAATCTTCCTAGATGATGAACATTCTAAGGGTTTAGCAACCTCACTCACAGGGGGTTTGACAGTTTCACTCATTATCTCACTCACTAAAGGTTCAGAAGAAGAAGATGAAGGAACAAACTTAGTGGAATGGGGAGCAGACACACAGATGCTATCAAGTTCTAAAGATTTTACTTTATCAAGCAACAGCATGTTTTCAGTTTTCACATTGTTCAAAAGGTCATTAGCATCAAATAATTTAACAACCAAATTTTTCTTTTCAAGCTCAAGAGATTCAATTTTCTTTAGGCCAAGTTCAACATTCATAGCATACTTTGCAGCAACTTTGCAAAGTTTGTTATAGGCCTCTTGAAGATCTGCATCTTTAGAGAGTTCCCCATCAGAAGGGTTCTCTTCAACAGATATGCTCTCATCAACTACAGTAGTAGCAGTGAAAGCAATGAAGTTTCCATTCTCATCACAATCAGAATTATGATCAGAAACTTCACCATCACTGAGGGTTACAGCCATAGCCTTACCCATAGACTTCAAATAGGTTGGACATTCAGATTTCAAGTGTCCATACCCTTGACATCCAAAACATTGAGAGCCCAAAGAATTATTGGAAGATTGACCTACTCTTTCTCTAGGTTTATCATTGTTATTAACCTTAGTGGGATCATACTTCCTAAAATTTCTAGGTTCAGTAGTGTTTGTGCCTCTTGCCTTTTTATTGTTATTCCTGAAAAAATTTCTAAAATTCTTGGCAAGATAGGCAATCTCTGTAGCAGAGAGCTCATCATCAAATCCACCACTATCAACATCATCAACTGACTTAAGAGCCATTGATTTGGATTTGGAAGTTTTGGGTAGATCCAACTCATAGGATTGAAGAGATCCTACAAGCTCATCAACAGGGATGAAGTCCACATTCTTGCTTTCAGTAATGGCAGTCACCTTGGGTCTAAAGTCCTCAGTCAAAGATCTAAGAATCTTCCTAACAATTTTAGGTTGATCATAGATTTCACCCAAGTTAAAAGTAGAATTAACAATATCATTCAGTTTTACATAGAATTCATCAAAAGATTCATCATCAGACATCCTAATGCATTCAAATTTAGAAGTCAATTGCTGCAATTTATTTATTTTGACAGCCTTTGTGCCTTTGTGCCTTCATGCACAGTCTGGAGGATATTCCAAGCAGTATGAGCGATCTCAACATTTGAGATTCTCTTAAATTCCTCCATAGAAACAGCATTAAAGATCGCATTCATAGCCTTGCTATTAAATGAAGTTGCTTCTTTCTGAGAAGTTTGCCACTCACTAACAGGAGTAATGGGCTTCTCCCATCCGTATTCAACAGAGTTCCATACCCTCTCATCAATGGATTTCAGGAAGGCTTTCATCCTTACTTTCCAGTAAGCATAATTATTCCCATCAAAGTGAGGAGGAATAACTAGAGAGTGTCCGTGTTCCATGACAACAGGGGTCAAGGATCAGCTCAAAGATCAAAGGATCAAAAACAAAAGAGCTACCCGCTTTGATACCACTTGACAGTTTTTAGACCCCTTAAAACAATTGAATTAACCCTAGGAAATTAGCCAAGTTGTTACTTAGTCAAATTAACACGTCTAGGTTAACACAAATATATCATATCATGCATAGCAGCGGAAAATAAATAAGACAATGATATGATCACCCAGGAAACCAAACCGGTAAAAACCTTGGGAGGATTTGACCTAGCTATCCTCAAGGTAAACTTGAATCCACTATCAGAAAGAATCAAAGTTCATACAAAAGGACTTACAAGCACCCCCGCTCGACTTCCTAATGCTACCAACCAGTAGAACTTACTGACACGACCACGTGCAAGCTCCGAATCCACGGACTCCTTCTTTCTTGGATTCCTACCAGCTACAAGCACCACCGCTTGTGTATTCTTTAAGCTTTAATGGCAACAACTGTTTTGATCATCAAGGTTTAGAGAATATCTCCTCCTTGAAAACCCTAAGTTTGTGTAAAGGAAAGCTCCTCTAGATCTCACAAGAGATTTACACAAACCCCAATATGAGCAACCCTAAAACGTGGCTAGGGTTTGCCTTTTATACTTAGGAAAAATAAGAAACCCTAAAAACGTTTTAAAACAACTAGGGCTGAGTTGGAAAATTCTGCAGAAAAGCAATCTGCCCGACGTTCGATCGGTCGAGCCTAAGCTTCGATCGATCGAGCCAGGCCGAAAGCCACATTGCTTTCTGCTTTACACTCGATTCCAACTTTACATTGACATACAACTTTGAGCTAGCTTTAAACACTTCTAAACACATTGTTTT